>NW_027169314.1:70000-85000 GCF_036898095.1 Palaemon carinicauda
TCTGTTACTACAATAGGTAGTAACAGCGCAGTCAAAGGCAGCACTAAAATCAAGGCCAATCATATGAACTTCCTGATTGCAATCACAGGATTTCTGTACTATATTTGAAATTGTAAGAAAAACATCACTTGCTACAAGGCCTTTGCAAAAGCTAAACTGTAAATTAGAGAACAAATTCATCATCATCATCATCATTATCATCATCATCTCCTACGCCTATTGACGCAAAGTGCCTTGGCTAGATTTCGCCAGTCGTCTCTATCTTGAGCTTTTAATTCAATACTTCTCAATTCATTATCCTCTACTTCGCGCTTCATAGTCCTCAACCATGTAGGTCTGGGTCTTCCAACTCTTCTAGTGCCATGTGGAGCCCAACTGAACATTTAGTGAACTAATCTCTCTTGGGGAGGGCGAAGAGCATGCCCAAACCATCTCCATCTACCCCCTCATCATGATCTCATCCACATATGGCACTCGAGTAATCTCTCCTAAAGTTTCATTTCTAATCCTGTCCTGCCATTTAACTCCCAATATCCTTCTGAGGGCTTTGTTCTCAAATCTACTAAATCTATTTTAACGTTGTTACTGATGCTACAATATTTCATATAAATTATTCATTACTTCTCATGTAGTTTATATATATCCTAATTTACTTTCCTCACTGCATTATTTTTTCCTGTTGGAGCACTTGGGCTTATAGCATCCTGCTCTTCCAATTTGGGTTGTAGCTTAATAATAATAATAATAATAATAATAATAATAATGATAATAATAAATTTTCAGTCCTGAATATATTGATAATGAAGTAAATGAGATTAGGACTAAAGTCAAGTTAATGGAATATCTGGAATTCTAATAAAAAAAATTATTGTTTTATAGTAATAATCTCAAAGATATTCCCTAATCAATAAGAAAAAAAATCCATTTCGGACAAAGGCCTCAGACATGTCTTTATTCATGTCTGGGATTTGGCCAGTTTTCATCACCACACTGGCAATTGCGGATTGGTGATGGTGGGAAACTTGTCTGATTTCTCACAAGAAACTAACCTTATATGGGTGAACCTGACTAGTACAGCTTTGCTGATCATGGCGATACACAAACACTTTCACCACGGTTAGGGTATCCCCATACAAAAGGGGATATATATATATATATATATATTTAAGCATATATATACATATATATATATATGCATATAAACATTATATATATATATATATATATATTTATATATATAATATATATATATATATTTATATATAATATATATATATATATATATATATTTATATATATATATATATATATATATATCACAGACAAAAATAGAAACATCTTAAAGCAAGGCCTTCTCACTGCTGACAAGCCACAACGTACACACATTTATAGCCATGTGCTTTTAAAAAAGGTTCGCTATTATAAGCCCCCAAGGTTCAGTTATAGTTATTTTCAAAGTTATATTTTCATTTATATATACATAAAGTGTATATATACACACACTATAAATAAACTATTATACTATAAATGCGGAAAAGAAGATAAGAAATTTCTTTCCATATTAGAAAAAGAAAAAAAATATACACATGTTTTGCCTATAAATAAACTATCTCGTAATAAAATAATAAACGAAATATCAAAGATGAGGAAGCAAGAGATGTGAATAATTATCGTATAGAAAGAAAGACGTAGGAAAATAAGTTTTAGAGATAAGAGAAAGAAAAGAAGAAAGAAAAGAAACCTTCCACACGTTGTGCCACACGATTGGTGAACATTGAGACTCGGTGGAGCTGATACAAACACACACAGGTGGTCTAGCCTTGAGTCAAGCTAGTACGATGCTGTATTTCCTGATTAGTTTCTTCTAAAACTCTTTTAGAAATTGTTTATCGTGTTTTAGAAGGTAGCTTATTATGCTTAGAAACCTTTTAGGAATGACTTAATATGTTTAGGTAGGAAAAAAAAATGAATTTTTAACTTTTTAGAAATTATTTAGTGTGGTTTAGGCCTCGAGTCACGCTAGTACGATGTTGTATTTCCTGATTAGTTTCTTCTAAAAACTTTTAGAAATTGTTTAGCGTGTTTTAGAAGGTAGCTTATTATGCTTAGAAACCTTTTAGGAATGACTTAGTGTGTTTATATTGATTAAATAAATGAATTTTTAACTTTTTAGAAATTTAGTGTGGTCTAGCCTTGAGTCACGCTAGTACGATGCTGTTATTTCCTGATTAGTTTCTTCTAAATATCTTTTAGATATTGTTTAGTGTGTTTTAGAAGGTAGCTTATAATGCTTAGAAACTTGTAAGGAATGACTTAGTGTGTTTATATTGATTAAAAAATGAATTTTTTACATTTTAGAAATTATTGTGTGGTTTAGGTAGATGAAAAAGAATTTTTTACTTTTAGATATTGTTTAGCGTGTTTTAGAAGGTAGCTTATTATGCTTAGAAACCTTTTAGGAATGCCTTAGTGTGTTTATATTGATAAAAAAAATGAATTTTTTACATTTAGAAATTATTGTGTGGTTTAGGTAGATGAAAAAGAATTTTTTACTTTTAGATATTGTTTAGCGTGTTTTAGAAGGTAGCTTATAATGCTTAGAAACTTGTAAGGAATGACTTAGTGTGTTTATATTGATTAAAAAATGAATTTTTTACATTTTAGAAATTATTGTGTGGTTTAGGTAGATGAAAAAGAATTTTTTACTTTTAGATATTGTTTAGCGTGTTTTAGAAGGTAGCTTATTATGCTTAGAAACCTTTTAGGAATGCCTTAGTGTGTTTATATTGATAAAAAAAATGAATTTTTTACATTTTAGAAATTATTGTGTGGTTTAGGTAGATGAAAAAGAATTTTTTACTTTTAGATATTGTTTAGCGTGTTTTAGAAGGTAGCTTATTATGCTTAGAAACCTTTTAGGAATGCCTTAGTGTGTTTATATTGATAAAAAAAATGAATTTTTTACATTTTAGAAATTATTGTGTGGTTTAGGTAGATGAAAAAGAATTTTTTACTTTTAGATATTGTTTAGGGTGTTTTAGAAGGTAGCTTATTATGCTTAGAAACCTTTTAGGAATGCCTTAGTGTGTTTATATTGATAAAAAAAATGAATTTTTTACATTTTAGAAATTATTGTGTGGTTTAGGTAGATGAAAAAGAATTTTTTACTTTTAGATATTGTTTAGCGTGTTTTAGAAGGTAGCTTATTATGCTTAGAAACCTTTTAGGAATGACTTAGTGTGTTTATATTGATAAAAAAAAAATGAATTATTTACTTGTAGAAATGATTGTGTTTTAGATCGAAGAAAAAGAATTTTTTTATTTTAGATATTGTTTAGCGTGTTTTAGAAGGTTACTTATAATGCTTATAAACCTATTAGGAATGACTTAATGTGTTTATATTGATAAAAAAATGATTTTTTTACTTTTTAGAAATTATTTAGCGTGATTTAGATGGTGACTAGAAAGAGATTTTTCGATTTATAATACTTAGAAACTATTGAAATAATTTAGTGTGTTTATATTGATAAAAAAATGAATTTTTTACTTTTAGAAATTATTCAGCGTGTTTTAGATAGTGACGAGAAAGAGATTTTTTAATTTATAATGCTTAGGAATCTTTTAGGAATGACTTAGTGTGTTTAGATAGAACAAAAAAAAAAAAAAAGAATTTTTGACTTGTAGAAATGATTGTGTGTTTTAGATGAAAGTAAAAGAATTTTTTACTTTAAGAAATTATTTAGCGTGTTTTAGATAGTGACTAGAATGAGATTTTTCAATTTATAATGCTTGGAAATCTTTTAGGAATGACTTAGTGTGTTTACATAAAAAAAAGAATTTTTTACTTTTAGAAATTATTCAGCGAGTTTTAGATAGTGACTAGAGAGAATTTTTTCAATTTATAATGCTTAGAAATCTTTTAGGAATGACTTAGTGTGTTTCGAAAGAACTAAAATAGAATTTTTGACTTGTAGAAATGATTGTGTGTTTTAGATAGAAGAAAAAGCTTTTGTGACTTTTATAAATTATTCAGCGTGTTTTAGATGGGGACTAGAGAGATTTTGCCATTATTAGAAATCTTTTAGGAATGATATACTGTGTTTTAGATTGAAGAAAAAGAATTTTTACTTTTAGAAATGATTTAGGGTGTATTAGATAGTAAGAAAAAATATTTTTTTTCATTTCTAATGCTTTAAAACCTTTTAGAAATTGTTTATTGTGTTTTAGATGGTTACTAGAAAGAGAATATTTGACTTCTAATGCTTAAAATCCTTTTAGAACCTTTTAGAAATTATTTATTGTGTTTTAAATAGTGGCTAGCAAGAGAGTTTTTGACTTCTAATACTTAAAAACATTTTAGAAATTATTTATTGTGTTATAAATAGAGATTAGAATTAGAGTTCTTTTACTTTGATTGCTCAATACCCTTTTAGAATTTATTTAATGTGTTTTAGGCAGAGATTAGAAAGAGAATTTTTGACTTCTAATGCTTGTAAACCTTTTAGAAATTATTTAATGTTTTAATTAGTGACTAGAAAGAGAATATTTGCTTAAAAACTTTTTAGAAATTCTTTAGTCTGATTTAGATAGTAATTAGAAAGAGAATTTTAGTTGTTATGTACGATGTCAGGTCGTAGGTCTATTGGCTATTCGTAAATCGGCCCAATGTTCATCACACACACACACACTCTCTCTCTCTCTCTCTCTCTCTGCAACCACACAATATACACTCATCTAATGTGCATACGAGAGAGAGAGAGAGAGAGAGAGAGAGAGAGAGAGAGAGACCAAACACTAGTACTACGATCCCATAGTACCAATTTAACACACCCATTCAATAACAATTCCGCTAATATAACAACCATTTTATAACCCAATAACAACCGTTAGGTATTTACTGTTATAAATACTCCTGTACCGTATAATATTACCCTTTTATCATCCGTATAATCTTACCCTTTTCTTGACCGTATAATATTACCCTTTTATTATCACGCTTATACCCTCGTGAAAAACACCACCTTCTTGCTGTGTGCTCTCAGCCACGTGAAGAGATACCGATTTTTTTTATTTTTCTTTTTTTTTCTGATTCCCACCGTCTTCATGACGTTTTTTCCGGTTTTTTCATAATGTAATAATTCTATTAATAGTATTCTATCATTCATTTCCACGTTTTATCGCCAGTGTTATTATATTAAACGTGCGTGTGTGTTTGTGTGATTGTGTGTGTGTTTGTGTGCGTGAGTTTTGACTGCATCACTGGGAAGAGTTATTTTGAGTTAAGTGAGTAACTCAGTTGCATTTCTTAGTAATTTTGTATTTATCAATTACGTTTTTCTTTAGTATTAATTGGATTTCTTAATGGTTTTATTTAGTTTTATTATGTTTTCTATATGATTAATTTTGGTAATTATCATTATTGTTATTATTATTATTATTGTATGAGATCCGTCAAAATTGACATCTAATTACTTAGATGATACTACATCCACATGCACCAGTGTATGAATACTTCCTCTCCCCCCACCTGATGGATGGGAGAGGTGAGCATGACCAGAAGTATATATATATATATATATATATACATATATATATATATATATGTGTGTGTGTATATATATATATATATATAAACACATATATTATAGCTATATATGAATATATATATATATATATATATATTATATCAATATATGAATATATATATACATATATACATTATATGTTCATATATATATATATATATATACCCTATATATGTATAAATATATATACATACACACAGATATATATATATATATATATACATATATATATAATATATATATATATATATATATATAGAGAGAGAGAGAGAGAGAGATTTACTCTATATTATATAGGGAAGATTATTATTATTATTATTATTATTATTATTATTACCACATAAACATTAAATAACTATAACAATGTAATTATCAATGAAATTATCATGGTAACAAAAAATATTATCAGATATAAATAAAAAAAAAAAAAGCAAATAAATAAATAATACAGTCGTGTCTCCAACCTCGCGTATTACCACATCTGAAGTAACGCATTCATAGTCAATTGTCATGTGCCTGTCATACGATCTTTTGCAACACTATGGGCTTGCAATTGCAACAGGAATGCTTGAATAGGAATATTTTGCAAGCGGAGATATATTATTATTATTATTATTATTATTATTATTAGCTAAGCTACAACCCTAGTTGGAAATATTTAGCAAGCGGAGATATATTATTAAAATTAATATTAATATTATTATTATTATTATTATTATTATTATTATTATTATTATTATTATTAGCTAAGCTACAACCCTAGTTGGAAATATTTAGCAAGCGGAGATATATTATTATTATTATTATTATTATTATTATTATTATTATTAGCTAAGCTATAACCCTAGTTCGAAAAACAAGATGCTATAAGCCCAAGGGCTCCAACAGGGAAAAATAGTATAGTGAGGAAAGGAAATAAGGAAAAAAAACGATATGAGAAATAATCAACAATTAATAGAATATTCTAAAAACAGTAACGTCAAAACAGATATTTCATTTATAAACTATAAAAACACTTATGTCAGCCTGTTCAACTTAAAAAAATTTGCTGTAAGTTTGAACTTTTGAAGTTCTACTGATTCAACTACCAGATTAGGAAGATCATTCCACAACTTGGTCACAGCTGGAATAAAACTTCTGTGTAGTACTGAGCCTCATGATGGATAAGGCCTGACTATTAGGCTTAACTGCATACATAGTATTATGAACAGGATGGAACTGTCTGGGAAGATCTGAATGTAAAGGATGGTCAAAAATATGAGAAATTTTATACAACATGTATAATGAATTAAATGAACGATGTTGCCAGAGATTAATATCTAGATCAGGAATAAGAAATTTAATAGACCATAAGTTCCTGTCTAACCAATTAAGATGAGAATCAACAACTGAAGACCAGACAGGAGAACAATACTCGAAATAAGGTAGAATGAAAGAATTAAAACACTTCTTCAGAATAGATTAGTCACCGCAAATCTTATAAAACTTTCACAATAAGCCAATTTTTTGTGCAATGGAAGAAGACACAGACCTAATGTGTTTCTCAAAAGTAAATTTGCTGTCGAGAATCACACCTAAAATTTTAAAAGAGTCATACAGAGTTAAAGAAACATTATCAATGCTGGGATTCGGATGTTGAGGAGCCACCGTCCTTGATCTGCTTACAATCATACTTTGAGTTTTATTATTATTATTATTATTATTATTATTATTATTATTATTATTATTATTACTAGCTAAACACAACCCTAGTTGGAAAAGCATGATGCTATAAGCCCAAGGGTTCCAACAAAGAAAAGTAGCCTAGTTGGGAGAGGAAATGAGGAAATAAATAAACGATATATGAAGTAATGAATAGTTAAAATAAAATATCTTAAATACATTAGCAGCATTAAAACAGATGTTTCATATATAAACCATGAAAGGACTTTTGTTAGGATTCAACTTCATATATAAACTATAAAAGGGCTTATGTTAGGATTCAACTTCATGCCCCATAAATTGCACCATGCACTAATTTTAGCTAGATTGGTGTTATCTGGTATTCGTTATGCTATATACTAGCACTTTTCTTTGAGCATTTGCATCTATGGTGAATTTTTTCACCAGGAAAATGTTTTTGGGGGATTTGGGAGAGATAGAAATGTCACTTTGCCTTGTTATAATGCATGCAAATGCATAAACACCAACCACCCGTTAAGATACTACCACTTGAAAGTTATAGAGTCCTTTAACTGGCCAGATAGTACGACATTGGATCCATCTGGTTATGGCTCAATTTTCCTTTGCCTACGCATACTCCAAATAGTCTGGCCTATTCTTTAAACATTTTCCTATTTACTCATACACCTGACAACACTCCTCTTCACTCAAGGGGTTAACTACTGCACTGTAATTGTTCAGTGGATACCTTCCACTCGTTAAGGCGTTGCTCTCAGCCACGTGAAGTGATAGAGTTTTTTTTTTTTTTTTTTTTTTTCACCGTCATCACGACATTTTTCCTCGTTTTCTTTATAATGTAATAATTCTATTTGTAGTTTTCCATCATTCATTTCCACGTTTTGTCGCGGGTGTTGTTATATCAAACGTGTGTGTGTGTTTTGGCTGCATCACTGGGAATAGTTATTTTGAGTTTATTGAGTATTTCAGTTTGATTTCTTAGCAATTATATATATATATATATATATATATATATAAATTACATTTTCCTTTAGTATTGATTGGATTTCTTATTGTTTTTTTTTTTATTTCAATAACGTTTTTCTAAATGATTGATTATGATAGTTATTGTTGGACTTGTAAACAGTCATTACATATTGATAGGCCTATATAGACTACGATTTATATATATGTATATATATATATATTTATATATATATATGTATATATATTATATATATTATATATATATATATTATATATATATATATATATATATAGGCAGAAACTTACTATTTATTATATAGGGAAGATTATTATTATTATTATTATTATTATTATTATTATTATTATCACAAACGTTAAATCTTAATAACCTTATAAATACCAATCGAATTATTATGGTGACAATAAATATTGCCAGATATAAATAAATAAATAAATAAACCATACAGTCGTGTCTCCAACGACGCGTATTACCACATCTGAAGTAACGCATTCAGAGCAGAGTCAATTGTCATCTACATGTCACACGATCTTTCGCAACACTGCGGGCTTGCGATTGCAACAGGAATGCTTGAAAAGGAATATTTCGCAAGCGGAGATATGTCGCAAAATGTAATATTATTTCTTGGAGTGATCTGGTTATCGTCGTGCTGTATACGGGCAGTTTTCTTTGAGCATTTGGTGAATTTTGTTACCAGGAAATAGTTTTTTCAGGGATTTGGGAGAGATAGAAATGTCACTTTGTTTTGTTATGGTTCTTTTTATAATGTATGTACATGCATGCACACCAGCCACCCATCAAGATGCTATTGCTAGAGTTATTGGGTCCTTTAGCTGTCCATATTGTACGACATTGGATCGGTCTGGTTATGGCTCATTTTTTCTTTGCCCACGCATACACCGAGTGGTCGAGCTATTCCTTACACATTCTCCTCTTTCCTCATACACCTAGCAACACTAAGATAACCAAAGATTCTTCTTCACTTAAGGTGTTAACTAATGCACTATAATTGCTCAGTGGCTACTTTCCACTTGGTAAGGGTAGAAGAGAATTTTTAGCTATGATGAGCAGCTCTTCTAGGAGAAGGAAACTCCAAATTCTAACCGATGTTCTCTAGTCTTGAGTAGGGCCATGACCTTCCACTGTCTTGGGTTAGAGTTCTCTTGCTTGATGGTACACTCAAGCACACTGCTCTATCTGTTTCCTTATTTCCTTTCCTCACTGGGCTATTTTCATTATTAGAGCCCTTAGGCTTATAGCATCTTGCTTTTCCAGCTAGGGTTGTAGCTTAGCTTGGATCTCAATACAATTTTAGATTTTAAATTGAACCAATGGAAAATTCCAAGAAACTGCGCCATTATACAATTCTGAGAGCAACAGGAATTCAGATTGATATGCACCTAAAAGGTTTTACATTTGACAACTACCACACAAACTCTCCTATATTAGAGAGGGTGCTTCAGGCAACCAATCCCTTAACCCTTTTACCCCCAGGGTATTTGGAAGTTTCCAACCCTTAACCCCCAGGGGGTTATTTTTTCCCCAGCATATTTTGCAGTATATATTTTTTTAAATTGCTCTAACAGCCTTAATTTTTGTCATAGAGAGGTCAGGTTGGTCTCATTCTCTTGGAAATGCCTGAATTTTCTCAAAAAATTATCAAAAATTTTTATAGCATTTTTTTGCAAGGACGTACCGGTACGTCCATGGGGGTAAAGGGATGGCTTTTGTGAAACGTATCAGTACGTCCTTTGGGGGTAAAAGGGTTAATGTAGGAATAACGGTGGGAAGGAAGACACTAACTGTTCTGAGCTGTCTTTCAAGGGGCAAAGTAAAACCTCTACCTTTATCTATTGTGCAGAAACTCAAAATTCAAAATCTTATACAATTCTAAATTTTCCAAGAGACTGGTTTATTGCTTGCTTTGAAGTTAAGCCCAATGTTTTACTGCTCTGCCCTTTGTGAATCATCTGCTCAGACAATCTGGACTCCAGACAGTCTAGATACAGTGGTTCTTAACCTGTGTTCGATCGAACCCCAGGGGTTCGGTGAGGCAGTGTCAGGGGTTCGGCGGAGGTGACACAACACAAATGATATGAGAGTGGCACTTGCCAAGGTTAAGCCGCGGATTCCAGAAATTGTCTCTGAAAGGTAACAGAAAAAGTCGAATTGATTTGCAATAAGTATTCATTATGTTTTTGTTTTTGTGTGAAGTTCATATTTTGTTGATTTCGTTCTTTGAACACAGTGGTTCTGTGCGCAAATGATGCATGGTTCATATTGTGCACTAATACAATATATACCTATGATCTGAATTTGAAATATATGTTGATATATTTAGGTGTAACTTTCTTTTTCTTTTCCTCTTTATTTCAGTTTACCTATATTATATATATGTTTCCAACTATGAAGGGTTCGATGAGTGTACATATGGCACTTGCAGGGTTCAGCACCTCCAACAAGGTTAAGAACCACTAGTCTAGAAGTATCAGGACCTTAATTATCTCCAGTAAAAGGCAGATTAGTCTCCTGCATATTGCTAACCTTTAATAACATTTACCTTAAAAAACTGTAACCTTAGTTTGAGAAATCACACGACCAATTTGACAAGTTGGTGGAAACGTAGTTTGCGATTGAGGCAGTATCGAGAATAATTACAACTCACACTCAGAGAAGAGACCCTCTGCTATACAGGTACTTAACAACCAGCTTCACATTATATGGCCACAACCCTTGTAATCATTCAGGAAAGCTCAGTAATCAATTCCCCTACAATCATCTCATGTAATTATCCTTCAACACTCCATTCCCTGAGTCACGTTAGCACCTTGTAATCAGAGACACTTACTCCCACTCGTTCACCCATTTCTACATTGGACTGGCAGGTTATGAGCAAGTTGACACGTGAGCTTCTTGGAAATGTAGATAGTATCATTTAGACCTGTTACTTAAGTATAGATTTTAAAGAAAGTACAGTAAACACTTTAAAATCAACATTTTCGTATTCTTCATGCGGGATTTTACTTTGTAGACAACCATTTACTTCATATTGCAAGTCTGGTTGGACAAAAATCAACTACTCCATGTCTTCTTCTTCTTCTTCCCCACCATTATCCCTACATTAAGGGGTTGATTGCCTGATGCGTCTTCTCTAATGCCTTCGATCAAAGGCATCCTCTTCCACCAAACCTCTTCGCTCCATATCATCCTTCACCTTATCTCGCCATCTAATTCTTCTTCTTCCCCACCATTATCCCCACATTAAGGGGTCGCTTGCCTGATGCGCCGCCCTCCCCCAATGCCTTCGATCAAAGGCGTCCTCTTCCACCAAACCTCTTCTCTCCTTATCATCCTTCACCTTATCTCGCCATCTAATTCTTCTTCTTCCCCACCGTTATCCCCACATTAAGGGGTTGGTTGCCTGATGCGCCTTATCAAATGCCTTCGATCAAAGGTATCCTCTTCCACCAAACCTCTTCTCTCCATATCATCCTTCACCTTATCTCGCCATCTAATTCTCTGCCTCCCTCTTGATCTTCTCCCCGTTACAGGTTCCTCCCAAGCCCTCCTCACTCCCTCCCCACCATTCATCCTTAAATCAACCACTCCAAGTTTCTGGTGTTAAGTCAACCTTCTACCCTACGAGCGTAGGTACAAAAACCACTTCATGGGTCAGGACTCAGGTGTTACATCAAGTTCATCAACCTTCCACCCTGCAGGTGTAGATGCAAATGACGTATTAACATACTTACTCTCTCTAGTACTATATTCATACCTAGTTATACAACCTAGGGTCATATAACTTTCCCACCATGTGAGTCTATAGCTACGTATGTGTGGGGATACCTTAGCGTGGTGAAAGGATTTGTGTATCGCCATCAAAGCTGTAATTGTCTGGGACAGGCATACTAGGTTGGTTTGCTGTGAGAGATCAGGCAAGTCTCTCACCATCACCAATCCGCATTGGCCAACGGGGTGAGGTAAATGGCCAAACCCCAGACATGACTAAGGACATGTCTGAGGCCTTTGTTTTACAGTGGATTAAAAACGGCTGCATTTGTCGTTATTGATATATATATATATATATATATATATATATATATATATATATATATATTTATATATATATGTGTGTGTATATATATATGTGTATATATATACATATATTTATATATATATATATATATATATATATGCATATCATTGTGCTATACAATTTCAAGGCTCTTTGGCAATATATATAAAATTTAACATCTAAACACTTCCGGGAGAGAGAGAGAGAGAGAGAGAGAGAGAGAGAGAGAGAGAGACTAAAATCTTCAAGAGCATCTACAATCGAGAGAGAGAGAGAGAGAGAGAGAGAGAGAGAGAGAGAGATGGTATAAGCTTTAAAACTATTTGATATTTGTCTTAAGGTCTATTGAATATTTTATAAACTTTGATTTATCAATTATCTAATAAATATAATTTGAAAAAATTAAATATCTTAAAATACTAGATAAACAATTTAGAAAAATATATATACAAAATAATTAAAGAAAAGACAGGAAAATATAATAAAATATCAATCATTCAATATTTGTTATGCTGTATACAAAGTAGGAAAAGACTTTGGTTATTACCAAACAGCTCAAACTCCTTACATCATTACTCTCCTCTCTCTCTCTCTCTCTCTCTCTCTCTCTCTCTCTCTCTCTCTCTCTCTCAGTGCTGGAGTGGGTGTTGGTAACCCTGCGTCCAAGAGAGCGGGGAGGTTGGTACCCCTGACTCCACCAACGTGATCGCTACCCACGTGTATTGGTCACATGTGTTCTTCCTTTCGGGTGTATTGAAGGTGTATCTTGGGTGTGGGGGTGTGTGGGGGGGGGGGTGTAGGGGGACACTTTCCCCTCTTATTAGGGCTACAGGAGATTGGGGAACCCCGAATTTCTAACGTCTAATTTTCTTAATTATTTTACCCCGTTTTGGAGTTGTGCAATAAGGGTCTCCTCTCTCTCTCTCTCTCTCTCTCCTCTCTCTCTCCTCTCTCTCTCTCTCTCTCTCTCCATCGCTTCCGGCGAACGAACTCTTGGTCAATAGGTCCCCTAACACTCTCTCTCTCTCTCTCTCTCTCTCTCTCTCTCTCATAGCTTCCAGCGAGACGAACTCTTGGTCAATAGATCTCTCTCCTCTCTCTCTCTCCTCTCTCTCTCCTCTCTCTCCTCTCTCTCCTCTCTCTCTCTCTCTCTCTCTCTCTCGTTTATATATTTCTACAATTCCTTCTAATTCATCTTCTTCACTTCTATCTTTTTTATTCGCTATTTTGTTTTTCTTCCCTTCCTCCTTATTGCCTCTTTCTTTCTCTCCGTTATTTTCTTTTATTCTTCTTTATTCTTTTTTTTCTTCATCTCTCATCCAAATCACTTAATTTTATTTCCACCTTTCTTCTTTTCCTGTTTATTCTTCTCTTTTCACTTCTATTCCCATTTCATCTTTAATGTTCCTATTCGATTATTCTATTTCCCCTATTTTCTTCTATTCATCTATTTCTCCTCTATTTTACATTTACTTCTTTTATTTCTCCCTTAAATTTAATTTATTCTCGTATTTTTATTCCTTTTATATTCTAATTTTTCATATCAATAATTTATTCATCTTTTCATACATTTTTCATTCGATTTTTATATATATATTTTTAAATAAATATCGCTTTTTATTTACATTTTATTTCACAGTTTAAAGGTTTTAAAGGCCTCTCATGAATGGCATAGACAAGGGATAGTGACAATGCCCTAGAGACCCCACCATATATACATATAATCAGCACCTAAGGGGATCCACCTAAGCCAGGACCAGGGAGGGTCAGACAGTGGCTCCTGATGACGCAGCGGGTAGATCTATAGGCTCCCCAAAAGGCCTTATCCTTAGCTCATACGGATGGTGAGGTTGCAGCGACCAAAGGCACTACTAACGAGGTTTGAACTCCAGTCTAGAAATTGGGCTAAAATAAATTGAATTTGTTTATGTAATAATAATAATAATAATAATAATAACAATAATAATAATAATAATAATAATAATAATAATAATAATAATAATAATAATGATAATAATAACAATAATAATAATAATAATAATAATAATAAGGATAATAATAAAAATAATAAGTTCCATTGTGTTACTTGTATTTGTATCAGCTTCTAATATAACATGAAAAATACAGTTATTATTATCATTATTATTATTATTATTATTATTATTATTATTATTATTATTATTATTACCCATAACATCAATAAATTTCGACAAAATGAGATTTCACCAAATGAAATATGAAAATATTATTATTATCATTATTATTATTATTATTATTATTATTATTATTATTACTACTACTAGCTAAGCTACACCCCTACTTGGAAACGCAAGATGCTATAAGCCCAAGGGCTCCAACATTAAAAAATAGCCCAATGAGGAAAGCAAACGAAACAATAAATAAACGATATAAGAAGTAATGAACAATTAAATGAAAGTATCTAAAAAAAAACATTAACAAAATTAAAAGAGATATTTAATATATAAAATGTATTGCCATACATTTTGCTGTATTGGCACATAAATTTTGGTCTTACATCGTTGGGTAAATGTGCAACAATTTGTAATATATCTTTTTTTTGCAGTTTTTTTTTTTTCCTATTGACTAAATAGCTTGAGTTGTTTAACGTGTTGTATTTTATTGGTTTGGTGGGTTGATAGTATAGTTTTTTTTTT
>NW_027169314.1:95000-127500 GCF_036898095.1 Palaemon carinicauda
ACTTTTACTTAAGGGTTAAGTCTACTCGTTCTAGACCGATGTTTAGTTCAAAATTTAAGCCAAAGCAAACCAAAAATGTATAGGCCTAAAGATTGTTTACAATATTTTTAAATAAAGACAATAATGATTTTATAGTTTTTGATATATAAACATTATCCGAAATATTCACTAGGAAATGTTAGGCCTAAGATTGTTATAAAAAATATATATATAATTCAAATGTAACATACATACGCTTAAATTATCGATATTTATCATGTAACAGTAATAACTTATATCTGTGGAATGAGAGAGAGAGAGAGAGAGAGAGAGAGAGAGAGAGAGAGAGAGAGAGAGAGAGAGGGTGTGTTTGTGTGTGAGTGTGCGTGTTAGTTAAGCATAGTGAGGCAGCATAGCCGGGTGAAACAGGTGCATGATATCATTAGTTCGCCAGAGAGAGAGAGAGAGAGAGAGAGAGAGAGAGAGAGAGAGAGAGAGAGAGAGAGAGAGAGAGAGAGAGCAACCTGCTCGCCTTGCACGTTGGCCAGCAGATGTTGACGGCTCCAAACCTTACTGAACGATACTGCTGTTGATATATTAATAGATTTATTAAGATTGATTACAAATTCATGCAATGTTTCTTGATAAGTTTTGAAGACTAGATTCATTGCATGCATGAAACATTGCATGGAAACGGTTGCAGATGCAATATACTGTATTGTGAACTAAAGAAAGTCTAAATACTAACCGGCAACTTTTCTCCTCTTTGTGATTACAGACTACACGAAGTCCTGCTTTCAACATCGTATTGTATATATTTTTATTAATATTAATCTCTTTGTATTGCTTCTCTTCTAGAGATAATTAATAACTATTATTGTTTAGTTATTCATTATTCATCTAAGATAAGCAATGGTGGTTTTATTCATTGTTTTTGGTGGGAGAATTTATCAGTTACTGTTGATAATAAATTATCAGATTTTGGCTCAAAAATAGTCTCAGAATTGATAATATATAAAAGAGTGAAAGGCTAAACATGAGGATGGGTAAGTTAGTTTAAGAAGAAGAAGGAGAGAGAGAGAGAGAGAGAGAGAGAGAGAGAGAGAGAGAGATTTTGTACATAGTTATGGAAGTGAATGTTAAGGATTCTATAAAGAGTACAATTAAGAGAAGATAGTGTACAGTATTTGACTGACCAGCGTTTGTAAGGTAAGCCTGGGTGCAGGAAAGGTTCTCTCCTAAAGAATAAGTGAGAAGTAAAATCGTACCATTTTATAAAGGTAAAAGTGTATGGTGTATAACAATAGTTTTATATAATATATGATGTTTTTTAATATTATTTTGATAGAAAAAGTAAGACATGATTGGGAAATACCTGTCTGGATTTAGGTAAAGAAAAGGAATTTTGAAATCAGGTGATTATATTGAAACAAATAGCCTATATAAGAACTTGCACCATATTATTATTATTATTATTATTATTATTATTATTATTATTATTATTATTGATGTTGTTGTTGTTGTTGTTATTATTATTATTATTATTATTTATCAGTTCATAAATATCTGTGTCTAATAAGCTATTAATATTCAATTAGCAACACATTTTAAGGAGAAGGAATAAGTGGTTTCATGTACCATTTTTATATTGAAACTATTGAATAAGAAATAGGAAATAAGAAAAAAAAATATAAATTTCGATTCTATTTTAGGAATAGAATTTGAATATAGGTTAATAAGCCTACCCAAACTGAAGAGAAGGATAGATTTACCTATAGTCCCTAAAGGATAGCCTAAAGTCCTAAACCTAGTGTACAGATAGTTATAGGCCTATATGTAAACGATAACAGAATAATCATCTATTATTTTATTATTATTATTATTATTATTATTATTATTATTATTATTATTGTTGTTGTTGTTGTTATTATCATTGTTATTATTATTAGCATACAAGGATATAGACTGTAAAGGAGAGAATTATTTTTAGCATAAAAAAAATTATTATTATTATTATTATTATTATTATTATAGTAAATATTATTATTATCATTATTATTGTTATTATTATTATTATTATTATTATTATTATTACTCGCTAAGCTACAACCCTAGTTGGAAAAGCAGGGAATACAGCCAAATGAGGAAATGAAATAAGGAAATAAACTATACATAAAAAGTATTACATAAATATATATAAAAATATTTTAATTATCACTAAGATTAACTTTTACATTGTAATTTTTCGAACCCAAAAATATGAGCTATTAAACCAATCAAGGTTTAATTTTAAACATTTATATTTTTTATCCCAGATCACGTGTTCTTGCCAAACATTCTGTGAATTAAATGGATATTTCATATCAACTTGGTTGAAATTATTATTATTATTATTATTATTATTATTATTATTATTATCATTATTATTATTATTATTATTGTTGTTGTTGTTGTTGTTGTTGTTGTTATAATTATTATTATTATTATTATTATTTTTGTTGTTGTTGTTGTTGTCATTATTATTATTATTATTATTATTATTATTATCAATAATAATAATAATAATAATAATAATAATAATAATCATATTATTATTATTATTATTATTATTATTATTATTATTATTATTATCATTATTATTATTATTATTATTATTACGTTGAACAGGCTGACATAAGTCTCTCTTTATATTTTATATATGAAAGATCTATTTTAATGTTGTCCCTGATCTTTAAGATATTATATATATTTAATTATTTTTCATATGATTTATTTATTTCCTCATTTCCTTTCCTCGCTGGGCTATTTTTACGATGTTGGAGCCCTTGGGATTATGTCATCCTACTTTTCCAACTAGGGTTGTAGCTTAGCTAATAATAATAATAATAATAATAATAATAATAATAATAATAATAATAATAATAATAATAATAATACTTTGGTGTAAGTTTGACTGAACAGTGTGGTAATAATTTTTTTTCTCCATAATAGGCCTACTCTTCTTTTAACTAGCATAGGCCTATAACTGATTTATTACCCAAATCTATAAGGAATCTCTCTCTCTCTCTCTCTCTCTCTCTCTCTCTCTCTCTCTCTCTCTCTCAGTTTCCAGTTTTCCTTGATTAAGACTTCAAACAATAGCTGATCACAATGCAATCTCTCTCTCTCTCTCTCTCTCTCTCTCTCTCTCTCTCTCTCTCTCTCTCTCTCTCTCTCTCTCTCTCTCGAATACACGTGACTTGTCTGACAGATAACAAAATACAATGTTATCTTTTATCATAAAAAACTACGTCTTTTGTGATGCTGTTTTGTAATAAATTCACCTTTTCATAAATTTATAGACATTTTATGTATGTTTGTTATATCAGTGAGAATATACTGAACATAAGCCTAACAATTTTTTATATTTAGAGAATATAATCATGATGCTTAAATTAATAAGTGAGATTTTTTATGCTTTATTAATTTTTCATTATTCAATAGTTTCTCTATTATTGTCCTCCATCTTTGTCTGTTTCTCTTCACAAATTATTGAATATATTTCACAGCTAATTGAAGATGAGTCTAGGCCTGCTCAGTTCCAAATATAGGCCGATTATAATCTATATATATATATATATATATATATGTATATATATATATATATATATATACATATATATATATATATATATATATATGTAGATTACATATATAAACATTATAGATGTGTATATATGTAGTATATATATATATATATATATATATATATATATATATATATATAAAGATTATATATATAATAATAATAATAATAATAATAATAATAATAATAATAATAATGATGATGATGATACCCCTTTCTGAGTATGGATACCTTAACGTGGTGAAAGGGTTTGTATATCGCCATGACCAGCAAAGCTGTACTACTCAGGGCCACCCATACTAGGTTGGCTTGCTTTCAGCGATCAGACGAAAACCTCCCACCATCACCAACCCGCAGTTAGCCAGGACAGTGTTGAAAATAGCCATACCCTAGACATAACTAAGGATATATCTAAGGCATTTGTCTTGGAGTGGACTATACACGGCTATATTTATTGTTGTTGCTGTTGTATAAATAGACCTATATGTATTATATATATGTATATAGATAGATGTATACATATGCTAATATGTATGTATATATATCGTCAAATCCTGACTGACCTTGATCATGCAAAGGGCTAAGAATAGAATTGCTTGCAACGTGAATACTCGGTTGGCGACATTGCAAGCAGAACAATGGAACCTATGAAACGTGTTGCCAGATAAAGTAATCACTAATGTTTATCAATATACGTAAATATAGTTGTTCATTTGACCTATGGAGGGGGAAAAACTACAAAATATTTATTACCTCCGCCAAAGAAGTTAGAAGGAGGTTATGTTTTCGCTCTTTTCAATGTTTGTTAGTTTGTGAACAGCTTCCTAGCCACAATTTTAATCGTAGAGTAATGAAACTTCCATGGATTAACTGTTGTGTAAAAAGCTGGAAATGACTAAATTTTGGAAGGTCAAGGTCAAAGGTAAAGGTCAAAGGTCAAGCAAAAAATGTCCAATTCACGTAATCAGCCATAAGTTTGGACATCGTTGTCACTGAGATTTCAAACTTGGTTCATATTTGAGCGTATGAAAATCCTCGCCAATTAGTATATGTTAAGGTCGAAGGTCAAGGTCGAGCAAAGGGTCGAGAAATAAGCTGCTGCATCGGAGGTCTGCGCTCTACTAGTGTCCCTTTAGTATATATATATATATATATATATATATATATATATATATATATGTATGTATGTATGTGTGTGTGTATGATTGGAAAATAAGAGCCAACGTAGAATAAATATAGACTATGTTTTAAATCTTCGTTGGCTAATTATACAATTCGTTGTAAACTAATATTATTTTATTTCTTTCTCAGATGATAAATAAGATTATTTAAAGAAGAATTAGAATAGATAATCATCTAACTATCTAATTAGTAGTTTAGAAAGATAACTATTAGTACTATAGTCAATTCTTTTTAGTGAGGCAGATTTGCACCGACTCACAGGGGTGGCTTTTTAGCTCGGAGAAGTTCCCTGATAGCTGATTGGTCGAAAGTATTTTTGTCCGATTACTTCCGACCAATCAGCGATCAGGAAACTTTTCCGAGCGAAAAGGGCACCCCTGCGAGTCGGTGCAAATCTGCCTCACTAAAAAAAATTGACTATAGTGTAAAATATGGCTTACCCAAAATTTTATTCATTTAAATATAATTCCTTTAGTATCAAGTCTTATATTAATTATTTCACATTATATTTATTTAATAAATGCTAATTAAGTTTCCCATAAGAATATTTCTTATTACTGGTGAAAGGGTTTGCGTATCGCCATGATCAGCAAAGGTGTACTAGTCAGGGCCACCCATACTAGGTTGGTTTGCTGTGAGTTAATGGACTAGAATCTCCCACCATCCCCAAACCACAGTTGGCCAGCGTGGTGATGAAAACTGGCCAAACACATGAATTGACATATCATAGGCCTTTGTCCAACATTGAATTATTATTATTATTATTATTATTACTTGCTAAGTACTACCCTAGTTAGAAAATAAGGATGCTGTAAGCCCAAGGGCTCCAACAGGGAAAATAGCCCAGTGAGGAAAGGAAATAAGAAGAAACTACAAGAAGTTTAAGAATAATAACATTAAAATGAATATTTCATATATAAACTATAAAAACTTGAAAATCACAAGAGGAAGAGAAATAAGATAGAATATTGTGCCCGAATGTACCCTCAAGCAATTGTTGTTGTTGTTGTTGTATGTAGACACTGATTTATTTACCGGGAAGAGGAAAGACATTCGCTGTAACGTAATGTCTTTAGGAAGAGGAAACGATGTTTTTCTTAATACGAAATTCAATGAAATTGAAAGAAATCAGGAAACGGACGGAGCAAGGACGAATTATAATTGGTAAAAGTTTTAACCCTCACAAGATTCAATGAAAAAAAATACTTTCGTAATATAACAGGAGAGAGAGAGAGAGAGAGAGAGAGAGAGAGAGAGAGATGATCTTTGCCATTTCCTGACTCTCTGATGTGTATAGTCACGTGATCTGAACACAAGAGTACGTATTGATAATTTCTAGACTGACGTAAACTCTCTCTCTCTCTCTCTCTCTCTCTCTCTCTCTCTCTCTCTCTCTCTCTCTCTCTCTCTCTCTCTCTCAGTTGTTTCCTTTGTATTACCAGTAATAATTTACCTTTGATTCTCTCTCTCTCTCTCTCTCTCTCTCTCTCTCTCTCTCTCTCTCTCTCTCATATTTTAGATTATCATCAACAGCACATCATTAACCCCAACAGTAAATGCATTCTAGATTTCTTTATCGGCCTCTGGGGCCATAGGCCTACCTCCTTTAACAACCCTTCTTAGGCCTATTCTCCTCTTTGACCTAACTCTTATAACAACCCTTCATAGGCCTATTCTACTCTTTGACCTAACTCTTATAACAACCCTTCATAGGCCTATTCTCCTCTTTGGCTTAACTCTTATAACATCCCTTCATGGGCCTATTCTCATCTTTGGGTTAATGGCTAGACATATCTCAGTCTAATCCAATAGGTGATTAGGTAGGACCTGGGGGATCCAGGCAGTGGTTATTCCTACTGCCACTGAAATCATATATATATATATATATATATATATATATATATATATATATATATATATATATATATATATATATATATATATATATATATATTAGCTTTCTCTCTCTCTCTCTCTCTCTCTCTCTGCTCCATATGTCATTATCAGTCATCATAAATCTGTCACTATCATTGAGAGAGAGAGAGAGAGAGAGAGAGAGAGAGAGAGAGAGAGTGTTCCGCCGGCACTCTATTGATTAAACTTCAACTGTTTGCTTTGGCTCTCCCCGAAATCTCTCACTTCCTGTTAGAGAGAGAGAGAGAGAGAGAGAGAGGGAGGTCACAGCATATACTTCCCTACTTCCTCTATTATTATTATTATTATTATTATTAATAACTAAGCTACATCTCTAGTTGGAAAAACAGGATGCTATAACCACAAGGACTCTCCAACAGGGTTAAACAGCCCAGTGAGGAAAGGAAACCAGGAAATACATGAACTACAAGAGAAGAATAAACAAAAGAAAATATTTCAAGAACGGTAACACTATTACATCACATCCTTCACATATAAACTATAAAAACTTCGAAAAAACAAGAGGAATACTAATAAGATAGAAACAGCATGCCTGAGTGTACCCCTCAAGCAAGAGAACTTTACTCCAAGACAGTGGAAGGCCATGGTACAGAGGCTATGGCACTGCCCGAGACTACTTTTACTTTAAGGGCTGTTTATCTGGTCCTATACTCTCTACAGGACCTCCACTCTCATTTTATCGTGTTCGTTAAAAAGCATTCAACATTTCACACCATATATAGCTCGTTTATTGTCAAATCCACACCATTGAAGCACCTAGAGAACAAGAAAGTTCCATATGTCAGTATTGGTAATGTTTCTTTAAATTTGTATGACTTAAAATTTTAGGCGTGATTCTCGATAGCAAATTTACTTTCGAGAAACATATTAGGTCTATGTCTTTTTCAATTGCACAAAAAAATTGGCTTATTGAGAATGTCCTACAAGATTTTCGGTGATCAATCTATTCTGAAGAAGTGTTTTAATTCTTTCATTCTACCTTGTTTTGAGTATTGTTCTCCTGTCTGGTGTTCAGATGCTGATTCTCATCTTAATTGGTTAGACAGGAACTTACGGTCTATTAAATTTCTTATTCCTGATCTAGATATTAATCTTTGGCACCGTCGTTCAATTAGTTCATTATGCATGTTGCATAAGATTTTTCATAACTCTGACCATCCTTTACATTTAGATCTTCCTGGACAATTCTATACTGTTCGTAATACTAGGCAGGCAGTTAATTCTAATAGCCAGGCCTTCTCCATCATGAGGCTCAATACTACACAGTATTCTAGAAGTTTTATTCCAGCTGTTACCAAGTTGTGGAATCAGGTAGTTGAATCAGTAGAACTTCAAAAGTTCACAGTTGGAGCAAATGTTTTTTATGTTGACCAGGCTGACATGAGTCTTTTTATAGTTTACATCATGAGTCTTTTTATTGTTTATATATGACATATCTGTTTTTGACGTTGTTAATAGTTTATATAGGACATATCTGTTTTGACGTTGTTACTGTTTTTAGAATGATTTATTGTTAATTTATTCTCATCACTTATTTATTTGCTTATTTTTTTTCCTCACCGGGCTATTTTTCCCTTTTGGAGCCCTTGGGCTTATAGCTTCTTGCTTTCCCAACTAGGGTTGTAGCTTGGCTAGTAATATTAATAATAATAATAATAATAATAATAAGAATTTCCTCTTGAATCCCTTAATATCTTCTATCTTTCGGATGTCTCGTGGAAGATCATTGTAGAGCTAGAGAACAATGGTTTGATTTTGGAGTGTCCTCCTAGAAGAGCTGCTTATCATAGCTGAAGAGTCTCTTCTACCCTTACCAAGAGGAAAGTAGCCACTGAACAACTACAGTGCAGTAGTTAACCCTTGAGTAAGTATTGTTTGGAGTTTCAATGTTATCAGGTGTATGAAGACAAAGGAGAATGTGGTAAGAATATGCCAAACTATTCGGTGCATGTGTAGGCAAAGATAAACTGAGCTGTAAGCCTGTAACTAGAGAGAGGGATCCAATGTAGTACTGTCTGGTCAATCAAAGGACTCTATAGAGGTGGTAGGTCAAGAAAAGGTCAAACTAGTTGTCTAAGGTTTTTCACTGGATTGTGGAATTAATATCTAGGTAGTGCCATAGCCTCTGTACCATGGTCTTCCACTGTCTTGGGTTAGAGATTTCTTGCTTGAGGGTACACTCGGGCACACTATTCTATCTAATTTTTCTTCCTCTTGTTTTGTTAAAGTTTTCATAGTTTGTATAGGAAATATTTATGTAAACGTCATTGTTCATAAAATATATAATTTTTCCTTGTTTCCTTTCCTCACTGGGCTATTTTCCCTGTTGGGGTCCTTGGGCTTATAGCATCTTGCTTTTCCAACTAGGGTTGTAGTTTAGCAAGTAATAATAATAATAATAATAATCATCATCACCATCATTGCAAGAACAAGAGGTATCTCACATAGCCTTTCTCTTGCACAGTAGATACAAGCTTGTTGCAACCCGTGGCTCATGGTTTGGGGAGAGAATAGTGGTCCAATGTCTAGGTTATATAATTGCTAGGGCAATTTTCTTTACAGTTTGAGTATTGTTGGTCAAGGGTACTTCCTAACCATAAAAGTAGAAAACAAGAATTTGTAGAACACAACACTGTCCGGTTAGAGAACTAGGGATGAGCCAGACATCCAGTTGAACTATGTGGCTCACAGTGGTTGTACCTCCAGTGTGCACTGAAGGCTCTATAATGGCTGCCATATTTATTTGGCATATACAGACTGTCAGTACTCTGTAACCTTCAAACTACACTGATGACTTTACAGTGGTTATAAGATTACTAAAGTAATAGGTTAGGCAACATCAAAGTTACAGAGCAGAAAAACACACCTTGACACACACACACACACACACACACACACACACACACAATGAAAGAAAAATGCCCTACTTTCAGCCATGATTTAAAACCTGATACTTTTGTCTCCCTGTGAACTATATGTGTGCTCAGTTGAACAATACACCTTTGTCCATCCCTCCCGTCAACTTAGGCCTACAGAATAAGAGGTTGATGTCACAAGAAAATGGTATATCCCTTCCTTGAATAAAATTCAAGTACTACACGTGAAAAAGTAATTCCATTCTAAATAAAAATGCAAATTCTGCTGATAACATTCACACCGAAATAAAAAATGATCTGGGACAAAAACATTTTACGCATGTAGACCGAAAATAGTACCTATTTCTTATCTCTAATCTTTCTCTGGTAGTAAAATAACCCTCTCAATTTTTTACCTCTACTCTATAGTAGATAAGAAACCTTATTTTTACTACCCAACCATTTTTTATAGAGAGAGAGAGAGAGAGAGAGAGAGAGAGAGAGAGAGAGAGAGAGAGAGAGAGAGAGAAAATGGTTTGTGGAATTTAAAACAGACACACCGTGACTTGGAACATCTTTATTTATTTATTTATTTTTTCCTTATTAACAAAAATAATGAAAATTAACAAAAATAAGTACGGCAAACAAAATAATAACGACATATATGAAGTATTTTGTATTTTCAGTTATTGTTATAAATGAGCAAGTTCACACACACACACACACACACACACACACATATATATATATATATATATATATATATATATATATATATATATATATATATGTGTGTGTGTGTATACTGTATATATACACATACATGTATATTGATACATATAGACTGTATATATGTATATATTGTTTATACATTCATACATACATATATATATGTATATATAGACCTAAATACAAACCAAAGATTTACAGTCTATTTGAGCAAGTATATATATATATATATATATATATATATATATATATATATATATATATATATATATATATATATATATATAATATTAGTGGGTGTGATTGTTAAATTTTAACAATAACTGAAAATTCTTCATAAATGTTTTTGTTATTGTGTGTGTGTGTGTGTGTGTGTGTGTGTGTGAAATAGAATATATTATAAATCAATGTAATTGATACTGTAAAAACTATTTCATTACCAGAATTACCTAACAATAATAACAAACTTCTTCAATAAAGAATATACAATGAAAATAATATGCTTATGTCACCTTAATCTAATATTTAAGGGCGTGGCAACAGCATGTGTTGTGGGGGGGGAGGGGTAGCTAGAAAAGGGGGGTGTGATGTGGTAAATGGAGTGGGGGAGGGGGGGGTTTGTGGGGGGAGGGGGTTGGGGGTGAGGGTTGGATGTCACATGTGTTTCGAAGCACTCTTTTAAAAACGTGGTTCCTCGCCTCTGTTCTTGAGAAGCTAAGTGACTCACTTGCTTAGATGTTTAAATCGATAAGTTTTAATATCTTTAGAGATTTAAATCTTTCAATCTATAATAAAAATTAAATATATTTAGCGAAAAGATACATTCTGTCTGTATTTGCTATCAATATACATTAAGAATATACAAATTAGCAAAAAAAAAAAAAAAAAACTTTAATTAAATGAAATTTAATATCTTTAGTGTTTTAAATCTTTAATTCTATAATAAAAATTAAATATATTTAGCGGAAAGTTACATTCTGTCTGTATTTACCATAAATATACATTAAAAATAATATAAATTAGCAAGAGATTTAAAAAGAAAAAGATAAAAAAAACATAGGTCTATCATTTAAACTTTCAGTTATATGAAAAATTATATTTTAAATCAATGATAAAATTAAATTTCTTTAAGCGAAGATTTATATCATATCTGTATTTGATATAAACATATATTATAAGTATGTAAATTAACAAGATATTTAGAAATAAAAAGATGAAATATACATAGGTCTATCATTTAAACTTTCAGTTTTATGAAAATATATTTTTTTAAATCAATAATAAAATTAAATTCCTTTTAGTTAAGACATTTCTTTTCAGTATCTTCTACAAATATATATCAAAATCTATGAATTAACAATAGATTTAAATAGAAAAAGATGAAAATATACATAGGCCTATGTTTAGACTTTGTTACATTTTAAATGTGTTCTTAGTTTTTGAAAAAAAGATAAAAATCACAAAATTTACATTTAAAAAGGATCTTATATTTTTTTTCTTTTTAGCTTACATGACGGTCCTTACTATCGCATCCTGACCTGGTATAATACGTGTTTTAAAAATCAGATTTTATTCAGTAATACAGAGTTAAAGTTTGAACTTCCAAACACGTAATGTTATTTCCGAACTTATATTTCTGAGAAAATTATACAGTACTGTATTATTCATAAATGACGTATCTTAGTGTACACGAAGATTTCTGGGAATTATGTATCATGACAAAACCTGCGCTCAAGTTACAAAAGTAAATGCATATATAACAACGAAAATGAGCGTGCGTGCACGCAAATTCGCGCGCGTGCACGCAAATACACGCCCAATAGCACGCACCAAAACATGCCGCATACCTCAACCCATTTGAGTTTCACTCAACTTCGTCGTGTTTCAAATTGTTTCGTCACTCACGTGTTCTAGTTCCGCTCTCTGATTGGCTGGCGGGGGTCTTAGGGGCGGGGCTTAACATCCTGGGAGCACGTGTGGTATAATGTGCTGGTGGTGGCTGGCTTAAAACCGTTAATAAGTCCAGGTGTCTCTTCGATAACATTTTTTTTATTTTTTTGTTTTTGTTAGTTTTTTATCTACTTTACCTTTCCTTTCCTTTATTTATGAAAAGCAAATCAATCTTTTATTTAAAAAATCATTTAAAATGCTGTAGTTATCCAACAATTAAATTTATAAATAGCCAAATTTATAGGCCTAGAGCCATTAAAACTTAAAAACGGCATATATTTAAGTAATCTGTATTATTATATACTCAAATAAATTACTTTTTACTTATAATAAGCTTAAACTTAAGTAATAATAGCCATTCACTTTCAAGGCATGCTTCTAAACAGCAGGAAAAGCAAGAACTATTGCATAACATGTGAGCCAAATGGGGGTTTTGTGAGTCTAGACCGAAGTCAGCACGTTCCAACAATGTGCTATGGTTATACTCAAAGGATTTATTTTTTTTTTCATTCATGTGAATTTTCACAAATGAATGTCATTCTATTATTCATTCTTTTTGGTTGAGTCATAAGCTTGGTAGTTAATAGTTGTTTTGGTGTATATTAGAATATTCACATGTTTTTGACATTGTGAATAATTATAGTTTTTCATTTTAGTATGTTTTTGTTGGGTTGAGTCACGAGCTTGGAAATTAAATGTCGTTTTTTATTTATATTATAATATTCTCATATTTCTGTTATTGTAAATCACATTTTTTAGTGATATTAATAACTTAATTGTCATTATCAATAACAACAAAACTATATATATATATATATATATATATATATATATATATATATATATATATATATATATATATATATATATATATATATATATATATATCAAACGCAGCCATTTCTAGTCCACTGCAGGACAAAGGCCTCAGACATGTAAATTCATATCTGAGTTTTGACCAGTTTTCATCACCACGCTGGCCACTGCGGATTGGTGATGGTGGGAAACTTTAGCTAACCAACATAGTATGGGTGGCCCTGAATAGTTTACCTTTGGTGGTCATGGCAATACGCAAACCCTTTTAATATGTCAAGGTATTTCCACTTAGAAATGGGTATATATATATATATATATATATATATATATATATATATATATATATATATATATATATATATATATATATATATATATAATGAGCTCATATAACCACGCACACTCAACGTGCTTGCATACGAACTCGCTTGACCTTCAGAAATGTGACACCAACCGTAAAGATTTTTATCCGTTATCGAGAGCTTCGGCAAATCAATTGTTTAGCGCTCAGCACATGGTAGAACTCTCTCTCTCTCTCTCTCTCTCTCTCTCTCTCTCTCTCTCTCTCTCTCTCTCTCTCTCTCTCAAGCTAGACTGAAGTTCAGAAGTTCAAACTTGCAGTGAATGTTTTTATGAGTAGGCTGATACAAGTCTTTTTATATAATTAATTTATAGAATATCTGTTTTAATGCTGGTACTGTTTCTTAAATATTTTATTTTAATTGTTCATTACTTCTCTTGTAGTTTAATTATTTCCTTGTTGCCTTTCCTCACAGGGCTATTTTTTTCTTTGTTGGAGCCCTTGGGTTTATAGCATCCTGCTTTTCCAACTAGGGTTGTAGCAAAGCTAATAATAATAATAATAATAATAATAATAATAATAATCAACTTTATATATTTTAATGTTATTGATCTTAAGATATTTTCTATATTTTTCATTACTTTTTCATATAGTTTAGTGATTTCCTTTCCTCACTGGGCTATTTTACCTATTGGAGCCCTTAGGGTTATAGCATCTGCTTTTCCAACTAAGGTTGTAGCTTAGCTAATAATAATAATAATAATAATAATAATAATAATGATAATAAAAATAATGATAATGATAATAATGATAAAAAATAAAAACAACAACAACATTATTATTATTATTATTATTATTATTTGCTAAGCTACAACCCTAGCTGGAAAAGCAAAATGCTATAAGCCCAGGGGCCCCAACAGGGAAAATAGCCCAGTAAGGAAAGGAAAGAAGGAAAAATAAAATATTTTAAGAAGAGTAACATTAAAATAAATATTTCCTATATAAACTATGAAAACTTTAACAAAACAAGAGGAAGAGAAATTAAATAGAATAGTGTGCCTGATTGTACCCTCAAGCAAGAGAACTCTAACCCAAGACAGTGGAAGACCATGGTACAGAGGCTATGGCACTACCCAAGACTAGAGAACAATGGTTTGATTTTGGAGTGTCCTTCTCCTAGAAGAGCTGCTTACCATAGCTAAAGAGTCTCTTCTACCCTTACTAAGAGGAAAGTAGCCACAGAACAAATACAGTGCAGTAGTTAACCCCTTGAGCGAAGAAGAATTGTTTAGTAACCTCAGTGTTGTCAGGTGTGTGAGGACAGAGGAGAATCTGTTAAGAATAGGCCAGACTATTCGGCGTATGTGTAGGCAAAGAGAAAGAACCGTAACCAAAGAGAAGGATCCAACGTAGTACTGTCTGGCCAGTCAAAGGACCCCATAACTCTCTGGCGGTAGTATTTCAATAATACTAATAATAATAATAATAATAATTTGGTCAGAATATTAAATATTTTCTTTTTAATTGGAAATAAGAATTTAAAGCATTAACATTGTCAAAATTGAAAGCCTAAGCCATATAGGCCTAGAACATTTACCAATTTTGAATAAAAAATTATTCAAAATTCAATTTTTTTTTTTTTTTTTTTTTATTGCATTGTGTAAGTTTTGTCCAATTATTTCTATAAGCAATGAATACCTCAAAGGATATCAGTCAATGGAAAATTGAATAAATAATAAATGAATGGAAGAAATAATAAGGGTGTTGAAGAGTTCTTTAGTGAATGGGGAGATAAAGAATGGAGAATAAATGTGGGAGAGACAGCCACAGGCGATAAGAAGGAAGTAAATAGAAGAAAGAAGATAATTTCTGAACTTACTTAACATGGGATCTTGTTTAAAGGTTTAAAGGCCGCTCATGAATGGCAGAGGTGAAGGACAGTGACATTGCCCTATCGAGCAGGACAATGCCCTAGAGACTGACCATATATACTTATGATCAGCGCCCAAGACCCCCTCTCCACCCAAGCTAGGACCAAGGAGGGTCAGGCAATAGCTGTTGATGACTCAGAAAATAAACCTATAGGCTCCCCCAAACACCCCATCCTTAGCTCACAAGGATGACGAGGTTGCAGCGACTAAAGGAGCTAACGAGTTAGAGCGGGACTCGAACCCCAGTCTGGCGATCACCAGTTAGGAACGTTACTGCATTGGCCATATATATATGTATATATATATATATATATATATATATATATATATATATATATATATATACTGTATATGTTTCTTACTCTTAGTTATCATCTAAGATATTATTATTATTATAATTATTATTATTATTATTATTATTATTATTATTATTATTACAAGTTAAGCTACAACCCTAGTTGGCAAAGCAGGATGTTCTAAGCCCAAGGGCTCAAACAGGGAAAATAGCCAAGAGAGGAAAGGAAATAAGAAAGCTGATAGAATAGTTTGACTGAGTGTACCCTCAAGAAAGATGATTTTAATTCAAGACAGTGGAAGACCATGGTACAGAGGCTATGGCACTACCCAAGACTAGAGAACAATGGTTTGATTTTGGAGTGTGCTTCTCCTAGAAGAGCGGCTTGCCATAGCTAAAGAGTCTCTTCTACACTTACCAAGAAGAAAGTACATTGAACAATTGCAGTACAGTAATTAACCCCTTGGGTGAAGAAGTGTTTAGTAATCTCATTGTTGTCAGGTGTATGAGGAAAGACGAGACTCTGTAAAGAATAGGCCAGACTATTCGGTGTATGTGTAGGCAAAGAAAAAATAAGCCGTAACCAGAGATAGGGATCCAATGTATTACCTTTTGGCCAGTCAAAGGATCCAATAACTCACTAGTGGTAGTATCTCAACTTTATTAGTTATTACCTCCAGCAAGGAGGTTATATTTTCAGGTCAGTTTATTTATTTGTCTGTGGACAGGTTTACGTCAAAACTACTCGACTGATTTTGCCGAAATTTTCACCACAGATATATCTTAGGTCATTGACGACTCCATCAATCTTTGGAGATAATCTGCTTCTGGATACGGATTCTACATCCGGATTCTAGACCCGGATTTGAATTTTTCGCCATTTTAAAGATATTAAAAACAATTTGAAGGATTTTTACGAAATTTTCACCACAGATAGATCTTAGGTCATGGACGACTCCATCAACTGTTGGAGATGATCTGGAACCGGTTTCGGATTCAAAATCCAGATTTTCATGTTTCATACTTTTAAAGACAACGTTAAAACAAACATACGGATTTTTACGAAATTTCCACAATAGATAGATCTTAGGTCACAGACGACTCCATCAACGTTTGAAGATGATCCGGATCCGGATTCTAGATTCGGATTTGCATTCTTCAAAATTTTAAAGATTACATCAAAACAAAATGAGTTATTGGATTTTCACCAAAATTTAAAAATGAATTGATGTTATGCATCAGAAAAAACCATGAAATTTTGGAGGTGATACGGATCAACATCCCTATTCTGGATCATCATTGCACTTTTTCACCATCTATAGGTAGTAGGTTGGCCAGGGCACCAGCCACTCATTGAAATACTACCACTAGAGAGTTATGGTATCTTTTGACTGGCCAGACAGTACTACATTGGATCCTTCTCTTTGGTTACTGTTCATTTTCCCTTTGCCTACACGTACACCAAATATACTGGCCCATTCTTTACTTATTCTCCTCTGTCCTCCTACACCTGACAACACTGAGATTACTAAACAATTCTTCTTCACACAAGGGGTTAACTACTGCACTGTAATTGTTCAGTAGCGCTACTTTCCTCTTGTTAAGGGTAGAAGAGACTCTTTAGCTATGGTAAGCAGCTCTTCTGGGAGAAAGACACTCCAAAATCAAACCATTGTTCTCTATTCTTGGGTAGTGCTATAGCCTCTGTACCATGGTCTTCCACTGTCTTGGATTAGTGTTCTCTTGCTTGAGGGTACACTCGGACACATTATTCTGTCTAATTTCTATTCTCCTTGTTTTGTTAAAGTTTATATAGTTTTAATAGGAGATATTCATTTCTCTTCTTAAAATATTTTATTTTTCCTATTTTCCTCACTAGACTTTTTTCCCTGTTGAAGCCCCTGGGCTTATAGCATCCTGCTTTTCCAAGTAGGGTTGTAGCTTAGCAAGTAATAATAATAAGTAATAAGTAATACGGCACAGTCAGCATATGAAATATGGGAGGCTATTTCCGTAGATTTTAGTTAAATGTTGGCATATTCATTGGTGGAGGTCTGAAATTTCTGATGCTCTTGCTTCTAATGATTTTTATTTTTTCAACTTTTGCTTTTATTCATTATTCAGGTAATAGGCAATGTTCTTTAGTCTTGGGTGGTTGCCATAGCCCCTGTACCAAGGTGTTCCACTATCTTGGGTATCTCTAGTTTTATAAAGTTTTTACAATTTATATAGGAAATATCTATTTTGATGTTGTTGCTGTTCTTAATATATGTTATTTAAATTGTTCATTGCTTCTCTTTGTAGTTTATTTCTTTATTTTCTTTCCTCACTGGGCTACTTTCCCCTTTCACGCCCATATATATATATATATATATATATATATATATATATATATATGATAAATTTTGCACATTTTTACGTGTTTTTTTTTCATATTCAAATAAGCCATATATATTTTTGATACATTAATGTCTGGATTCTCTTAACGACCTCGGGATCAGAGCCCCAGGCGAAATCACACAAAGACAAGAGCTTGGCTCCGGCCGGGAATCGAACCCTGGTCGGCAAGCCTGTATAGACAGTGACTTAGCCACTTGGCCAAGTGGCTAAGTCACTGTCTATACAGGCTTGCCGACCAGGGTTCGATTCCCGGCCGGAGCCAAGCTCTTGTCTTTGTGTGATTTCGCCTGGGGCTCTGATCCCGAGGTCGTTAAGAGAATCCAGACATTAATGTATCAAAAATATATATATATATATATATATATATATATATATATATATATATATATATATATATATATATATTGTTTTGATAAATAATTTGTCAAAAATACATATTTTGTCAGATTTAATATTATTATTTTATTAAATTTATTTTGAAATTTGTCTATCATATTTTAATTTCATATAATGTATAATGTCTATTATTATTATTATTATTATTATTATTATTATTATCATCATTATTATTATTATTATTATTATTATTATTATTAGCCAAGCTACAACCCTAGTTGGAGAGGCTGGATGCTATAAGCCCAAGGGCTCCAACAAGGGAAAAATAGCCCAGTGAGGAAAGGTAATAAGGAAATAAATAGAATTTATGAAAAGAAATGAAAACAATAAAATAAAATACTTTAAGAACAGTAACAACATTAAAACAGATCTTTCTTATATAAACTATAAAGACGTGTCTTCCCACTGCTGGTCAGCACGGGCTCTTGCTTAAAAAAAGACACCATATACAGGCTTAGAAATATTATTCAATTAACCCTTACATTGTTAATCAGTTTGACATAATTATTATAAACAGAACAGTATTATTGATAATAACAATTACTCTCTCTCTCTCTATCTCTCTCTCTCTCTCTCTCTCTCTCTCTCTCTCCTAAAGCTGAAATTCGGCTGGAGATGATGACCCCCCTGGTTCCAAATCAATGATGAGTCCACGTGATCTGCAACGCCGAGCCGAAAGGGGGCGGGGCTAGGTTCAAACATGTGACTTCTCCGCTGGTGGGCGGGGCTTCGAGAGGGTGAGACCGTCAAAGAGTGAGAGGGAAAGGAAGGAAGGCGAGAGAGAGAGAGAGAGAGAGAGAGAGAGAGAGAGAGAGAGAGAGAGAGAGAGAGAGAGAGAGCCATATCTTGAGCAGTATAGTTGTAATTTTCTATAGTTTTACAGTCTATCGGCATTTTAAAGGCACTATCCCTATCTCTATCTCTATCTCTCTCTCACACTCTCCCTCTTCCAAAAGTGAGAGGGTGTGAGAGCAAGCAAACAAAGATATAGATATACAATGTAACCATGGGGAAGAAATCAAGATATCAAGCAAGCATTGCTTTAACCAAACACAAGTTACCAATGCTTGCTTATCTGTAGATGAAAAAAATAACAAATTAATTCATCGTTGGCATCTGTCGTGTTGCCATATGACTGATCATAGAAGCCCAGATCAATACAATCTCCGTTTAAACGGAATTGTTATTCAAATCTATGAATAAACTTTAAAACAGATTTAAAATAGATAATTATAATCAAACGCGAAACTCTATATTGTTGTTTAATGTCCATTTGTCAGAATTTTGACAATTTCTTTTATTCTTCTTTTGTCTTTGATTTGTGAATTTATAGATACGTGTGATACATTTAGTATATCTATCTATCTATCTATCTATTTATTGGTTGGAAGCCAGAGTTGCTTCTATAGAGCCGTTCTTGGAAGCAATGGTTTTCATGCTGGCAAGGCACTACCATGCTTGGAAGCAGCCCATCCTTGGAAGAAAAGCTTTTATGGAAAGCAGTTTAGAATCTGTGCTTGTCTGTGCCATGGAAGCAGAGCTTTTAGTCTATGCTTCCATGGTGCTTGGAGGCAGAGGATATTCTAAGCTTTTATTTACCTTAGAAGCAGAGTATAGTCTAAGCTTTTATGTACCTTGGAAGAACATAGTCTAAGCTTTTATATACCTTAGAAGCAGGGTATAGTCTAAGCTTTTATTTACCTTAGAAGCAGAGTATAGTCTAAGCTTTTAAGTACCTTGGAAGAACGTAGTCTAAGCTTTTATATACCTTAGAAGCAAGGTATAGTCTAAGCTTTTATTTACCTTAGAAGCAGAGTATAGCCTAAGCTTTTATGTAGCTGGGAAGAAGAACATAGTCTAAGCTTTTATTTACCTTAGAAGCAGAGTATAGCCTAAGCTTTTATGTAGCTGGGAAGAAGAACATAGTCTAAGCTTTTATTTACCTTAGAAGCAGAGTATAGCCTAAGCTTTTATGTAGCTGGGAAGAAGAACATAGTCTAAGCTTTTATATACCTTAGAAGCAGAGTACAGTCTAGTCTAAGCTTTTATGTACCTCAGAAACGGAACATAGTCTAAGCTTTTAACCTTAGAAGCAGAGTATAGTCTAAGCTTTTATGTACCTCAGAAACAGAACAGTCTAAGCTTTTCTGTACCTTGGAAGCAGAACTTTAGGTTTATGCTTTTATGTGCCTTGGAAGCAGAGCTCTTAGCCTATGCTTCCATGGTGCTTGGAAGCAGAGCATAATCTAAGCTTTTATGTATCTTAGAAGCAGAACTTTAGGTCTATGCGTTCATGTGTCTTGAAAGCAAAGGTTAGAGTCACTGCTCTCCTACTGCTTGGAAGCAGAGCTTAAAACATGTGTTTTTGTGTTCACGATATTGCAACTTTATCCTAAATGTTTTAATCAACTTCCAGTCTCACCATGAGTTCACAGAGAGAGAGAGAGAGAGAGAGAGAGAGAGAGATAACGCTCACCTTATCAGTATAATTGTTTGTCTTGCTTCCACTGACTAAGCAATATTCTTATCTTGGTTATCTTATTCAACATTTGATAGTTGAAAGATAAGTTTTTTCTAAGCCATGTTTAAGGAGATTTGACCTGAATTGAGTGGTACAGAACTTATTATTATTATTATTATTATTATTATTATTTGCTAAGCTACAACCCTAGTTGGAAAAGCAGGATGCTATAAGCCTAGGGTTTCCAACATGTAAAATAGTCCAGTGAGGAAAGGAAACAGGTAAATATATATATATATATATATATATATATATATATATATATATATATATATATATATATATATATATATATATATATATATATATATATATATATATATATGTATATTAAGAACAGTAACATTAGAATAAATATTTCCTATATAAACTATAAAAACTTTAACAAAACAAGAGGTAGAGAAATAAGATAGAAAAGTGTGCCCGAGTGTACCCTCAAGCAAGAGAACTCTAACCCAAGACAGTGGAAGACCATGGTACAGAGGCTATGGCGCTATCCAAGAGTAAAGAACAATGGTTTGATTTTGGAGTGTCCTTCTCCTAAGAGAGCTGCTTACCATAGCTAAATAGTCTCTTCTACCCTTACCTAGAGGAAAGTAGCCACTGAACAATTACAGTGTAGTAGTTAACCCCTTGGGGGAAGAAGAATTGTTTGGTAATCTCAGTGTTGTCAGGTGTATGAAGATAGAAGAGAATCTGAAAAGAATAGGCCATACTATTCGGCAAAAGTGTAAGTAAAGGTAAAATAAGCCGTAACCAGAGAGAAGGATCCAACGTAGTACTGTCTGGCCAGTCAAAGGACCCCATAAGTAACTAGCGTTTTGCTGGCCCGGGGATTGCATATGCAGCCTTTATAGCTCAGTGTAGCTCACTAAAAGCACGTCTAATACTTTCAGAATTAAATAACTTACTATCAAATTTAAAACGTAATAGCTTTATCTTTTCCTTACGGTAGACGCCGTGGTGAATGAGTGCGTATCGCCATGATCAGCAAAGATGTACTAGTCATGGCCACCTATACTAGGTTGGTTTGCTGTGAGCGGTCAGAGCAATTTCTCCCACTATGACCAATCCTCAGTGGCCAGCGTGGTGATGAAAACTGGCCAAACCCCAGACATGAATAAGGATATGTCTAAGCCTTAGGCCTACAGGGGACTATAAACTGTTTAATTTATAACTGTCATACATTCTACATTGCATAAAACAAATAAGAATTCTTCCCTTATTAGATCATAATAACATTATGACACATTTCATAATGTGACACTTCCTCTCCAATGACGTCAGAACAAGGCCCCCATGTGACATTACATTCTGACCGTTTTGGTCAGTTGCTTGTTAATTGCGTTAGCTATGACGTCATAGTGAGCGTGTATATATAGTGTTTGGTGAGGCCGTAGGAAGGGTCAACCTTGTGGCAGCTTTATGTGCTAACTCTCTTGAAGATTAGGGTAAATATAGGCTATAGAAGATCATGTTTTTGTGATGAATTTAAAAATCATATAAGATTTTCCATTTATTGTATATATATATATATATATATATATATATATATATATATATATATATATATATATATATGTGTGTGTGTGTGTGTGTATCTATCTATCTATCTATCTATCTATATATATATATATATATATATATATATATATATATATATATATCAATACATTACTATATTTATCCACATTACATCACCAATAAGGAAGGAAAATACACGAGAAATATTTATACTTATAAATATCCTTGGTAAGAACAGCCTTTTTTTTTTACATAAACACTGTATTTTCACTTCCTACATCGATAGCAGCGTGTATAAATAAACAATCCTATTAATAATCCAAAATAAACTATTTATATCAAATGAATAAAATAAATAAAATACTCTCCTGGAGTGAATACATAATAAAAAGAAGAAAACTCCTGAATATGAAAAAATAGATACCTGGCAACCGCTTGGCGAAGACACGTGTTTGGGACAAGAATGAAACTGAGTTGCCAGAGACTTCTATTCATCTGGATTATTTCGCAATTAGCAACACATGGAGTATAGCATGCACCTTGCTAATCTTTCTTTTTCTTATTTTTTATTTTTATAGAGCCATTGTCTTGTCAGGTGGCTGAGTTTTGTATCATTTTTTTTTTTATTTTTTGTGAATGATATGTTACTAGCAATAAGATTCTAATCGTTTGGGTACATGTTTCTTATCTATTATTACACTATTTCTTTATTGCTTTTAGTTTTTTTTTATATTTTCTCTCATCTTTTAGCAAATAAAAAATTATGAGAGAATATCAGCATTGGTATGAAATAATTCTCGAACAGAAAAAAAATATTTTATTACATACGAATTCAAATCTTACCAATGCAATTGTAACTCTCTCTCTCTCTCTCTCTCTCTCTCTCTCTCTCTCTCTCTCTCTCTCTCTCTCTCTCTCTCTCTCTCTCTCTCTCTCTCTCTCCACTAGAAGCCTGATTTCTTCATTCCATAGGTCTTAGCTGTATAATATTCTCATAAGACAGAACTTATTATTATTATTATTATTATTATTATTATTATTATTACCTCCGCCAACGAAGTTGGAAGGAGGTTATGCTTTACCCACTGTTGTGTTTCTGTGTATGTGTGTGTATGTGTATGTTTGTGAACAGCTTCCTAACCACAATTTTAATCTTAGCGTAATGAAACTTGCAGGGATTAACTATTATGTATATAGCTGGAAATTATTGAATTTCGGAAGGTCAAGGTCAAAGGTCAAGGTCGTGGTCAAGTAAAATTTCTAATTTTTGCAATCAGCCACAAGTTTGGACATCGTTGTCACAGAGACTTCAAACTTGGTTCATATTTGAGTGTATAAAAATCCACGCCAATTGATACATAAGGTCAAAGGTCAAGATCAAGGTGGAGCAAACGGTCAAGAAAGAAGCTGCCGCGATGGAGGTCTGCGCTCTTCTGAATGCCCCTCTAGTTATTATTATTATTATTATTATTATTATTATTATTAATAATAATGACAATGATAATAATGATAATGATAATAATAACAATAATAATAATAACAACAATAATAATAATAATAATAATAATAACAATAATAATAATAGTATTAATAACAATAATGGTAATAAAAATAATAATAATAATAACAACAATAATAATAATAACAATAATAATAATAATAACAAAAAAATTCCAAAAAAACAAAATGAGACAAAGCAAAGAAAGAATAATATTAAGATGGTCAGACGATTCGAAGCTACATTCAAACCCCCTCCCTCTCCCTGAAACTCCCTCTTTTCCCCTTAAAGACTCTCCCCCTCCCTCCCTCCCTCCCTCCCTCCCTCCCTCCCTTAGATAAGACGTGAAGAAAGGTGCTGATGCACCTGGGTGCAGGTGTGAGATCTCCTACTCTTGCAAAATAGGAATGCAAATTAGGTGTTTGTTTTCCTGTGCACAGGTAACTATAATCAGTTTTTTTTAATGAGGCGTATTTGCACTGACTCGCAGCGTTGACTTCTAGCTCGGAGAGGTTTCCCGCTATCTGATTGGTTAGAATGATCTTGTCCAACCAATCAGCTATTAGGAAACTTTTCCGAGCTAAAAGGGCACCTCTGTGAGTCAGTGCAAATCTGCCTCGCTAGAAAGAATTGACTATAGGGGGTCACTCAGTAAAGCGCAGACCTCCACCGTGGCAGCTTACTTCTCGAGCTTTTGTTTGACCTTGACCTTTAACCTTAACATACATTAATTGGCGTGGATTTTCATACACTCAAAGTTGGAAATGACTAAGTTATGCAGGTCAAGGTTACGGACAAGCAAAATGCCCCAATTCACGTATTAAGCAATAAGTTTGTACATAGTTGTCACAGACTCTTAAACTTGTTAAGTCTCTGTGACAATGATGTCCAAACTTGTGGCATTTTCCTTGACCTTGACCTTGAACTTTGACCTTAACCTGTATTAATTGGCGTGGATTTTCATACACTCAAATATAAACCCAGTTTGATGTCCAAACTTTTGGCTGATTGTGTGAATCCGGACATTTTACTTTTCCTTGACCTTGACCTTTGACCTTGACATTCCAAAATTTAATCATTTTCAGCTTTTTACTTAACAGTTAATCCCTGCAATTTTTATTACTCTACGATTAAAATTGTGGACAGGATGATGATTACAAACAAACACACACACAAACAACAAACAGGGGAGAAAACATAACCTACTTTGAGCTTCGTTGGCGTAGGTATTTAAATTAGGCTCAAAAGAAAGAAAGGTGTTTAATAATAATAATAATAATAATAATAATAATAATAATAATAATAATAATAATAATAATAATAATAATATTGGGAATACAAAAGAAGATGCAAAATTCTGGAATTCCAAAGTGAGAAACATAGAGATGGTAAACTATTTTATTTTCAAATTCTCGATTCTCTCCCAGAGAGAGAGAGAGAGAGAGAGAGAGAGAGAGAGAGAGAGAGAGAGAGAGAGAGAGAGAGAGAGATTCATTCATAGTTTGAACTCTATAGTTGTAATCTTCTTTATTTGTCATTGATGATACATAACTATTTCCATATTATCGAGAGAGAGAGAGAGAGAGAGAGAGAGAGAGAGAGAGAGAGAGAGAGAGAGAGAGAGAGAGAGAGAGAGATTCCTCTCTTCTTCTCCTTATCATGGATGACACATCATCCGAAATACGCTCACCCGTTTCCACCCGTCTGTATTGTCATCCAACTCATGACCTCGGAGAATATATAGTTTCGTCATTGAAAAACAAACAATAAAGAACAAAGTCTTTCGAAGCAACCCCCTTCTGCAGTAGACCCGTCGGAGGAGATAACGCCCCTAGCAGCTCTTCCCCCTCAGAAGTACCCAAGATCTACAAGCCCCTAGCTATTCTTTACCCTTAAAAGTACCCCAGATCAACATGCCCCTAGCTATTCTTCACCCTTAGAAGTACCCCATATCTACACGCCCTAGCTGGTTTTCCCCCTTAGAAGCACCCCAGATCTACACGTCCCTAGCTACTGTTCCCCTTTAGAGGCACCCTAGATATACATGCCCCTAGCTATTTTTCACCCCTAGAAGTACCCCAGATCTATAAGCCCCTAGCTATTCTTTACCCTTAGAAGTACCCCAGACTATTGTTCCCCCTAAAAAGCCCCCCAGATCTACACGCCCCTAGCTATTTTTTACCCTTAGAAGTACCCCAGATTTATAAGCCCCTTAGAAGTACCCCTAGCTATTGTTCCCCCTAAAAAGCACTCCAGATCTACATGCCCCTTAGCTATTTTTCCCCTTAGAAACACCCCTACCTATTCTTCACCCTCAGAAGTACCCCAGATCTACACGTCCCTAGCAATTCTTCCCCCCTCAGAGCACCCCAGATCCATCAACCCAGAGACATTCAAATGTTTACCTGACAAGTATAACACACTTTCGACCTTGAGTGATATGAAAGATAACGTTTTTTTTTGGCAGCTGATAAGGCAAAAGATGCCTCTCTTTGCCCAGACACGTCCCGCACCTGTTTTGATGTACGTGACACGTTTTGCCATTGCAAGTATGTAAATTTTTCTTGTATACACTTCAACATCAAGAATGGTCAACACCTTTATGCTCTTGGGTTTCTGTTTATCTTAGCTTTTTCTTGTTTTTCTTTGTGTGAGGCAAGTGTTTGTGGGCTTTGCAATCGTGAATAGAAAAAAAATGTATGACAATGTTTACGTTACGCAATGCAGTAGGAGGAAAAACCAAAAAAAGTAAACAATAAACAAAGTGTTCATCTTTATTCGAAAGTGTTTTCAAGGTCAAAAGACGTCTTTGAATGTATCCAACACCAAAAAGAGATCTTGCCACATCTTTATAACATCCACCAAATGCTTATAGTCGAAGAGACAGTCTTGAGATTTGCATATGGTTTCAAGTCGAACTGAATACAAGACCTTCCTAAGATGTCTATTGTTGAGACGTCTTCGAGATGTCCCCCTCTGTTGAAGGATGTCTGAACATTCCATGTCTTCAAGGAGTCTCCTCCCCCATCCACCCCCCCACACACAATTGAAGTCTGCACCAGCTACCCGTTGAGATACTACCGCTAGAGAGTTATGGGGTCCATTGACTGGCCAGATAGTACTACATTGGATCTTTTTCTCTTGTTACGGATCATTTTCCCTTCGCCTACGCATACACCGAATAGTCTGGCATATTCTTTACAGATTCTCCTCTCTCCTCATACACCTGACAACACTGACATTTTCCCTTTGCCTACAAATACACCGAATAGTCTGGCATATTCTATACACATTCTCCTCTCTCCTCATACACCTGACAACACTGAGATTACCAAACAATACTTACTCACTCAAGGGTTAACTACTGCACTGTAATTGTTCAGTGGCCACTTTCCTCTTGTTAAGGTTAGAAGAGACTCTTTAGCTACGGTAAGCAGCTCTTCTAGGAGAAGGACACTCCAAAATCAAACCATTGTTCTCTAGTCTTGGGTAGTGCCATAGCCTCTGTACCATGGTCTTCCACTGTCTTGGCTTAGAGTTCTCTTGCTTGAGGGTACACTCGGCCACGCTATTCTATCTAATTTCTCTCTTTCTGGATTTGTTAAAGTTTTTATAGTTTATATAGGAAATATTTATTTTAATGTTGTTGCTATTCTTAAAATATTTTATTTTTACTTTTTTTCCTTTCCTCACTGAGCTATTTTCCCTGTTGGTGCCCCTGGGCTTATAGCATCCTGCTTTTCCAACTAGGATTGCAGCTTTGCAAGTAATAATAATAATAACAACAATAGAACATGCATTGATTTCAAGCCTTCCTCACAGGCAAAAGACATTTCAAAATGACATTTTTTTCTAATATCAAATATATTTCTTGTGACAAAAGCTGAATCTCTTTCAATGTACGTATCCTTTTCAAAATAGATTCTAAAATAGAAAAAGCTTATCCGTCACTGACAAAGCCTTTGACAATGACAATGTTTCTACTTCCTGGAGTTTTTAAGTCACAAAAGTAATTGTTATTGTTGTTGTTGTTTACGCCTTGTTAACGTTGCCAGATATGAGCCCTTTCATGTATCAATATTTCTCTAAAAACCACATTTCAGTATTGCCATAAAAAAAGCATTTCCGTTACAAACCCCAAGATTATTATGATGGCTTCTTGTTTCTGTTTTTTTTTTTTTGGGGGGGGGGGCAAAGACATTATTATTATTATTATTATTATTATTATTATTATTATTATTATTATTACTAGCCAAGCTGCAACCCTAGTTGGAAAAGCAAGATGCTATAAGCCCAAGGGCTCCAATAGGGATAAATAGCCCAGTGAAGAAATGAAATAAGGAAATAAATAAATGATGAGAATAAATTAACAAAAAACCACTCTAAAAACAGTAACAACGTCAAAACAGATATGCCATTATAAACTATTAACAATGTCAAAACAGATATGTCATATATAAACTATAAAAACTCATGTCAGCCTGGTCAACATAAAAACATTTGCTCCAACTTTGAACTTTTGATGTTCTACTAATTCAACTACCCGATTAGGAAGATCATCCCACAACTTGGTCACAGCTGGAATAAACCTTCTAGAATACTGTGTAGTACTGAGCCTCATGATGGAGAAGGCCTGGCTATTAGAATTAACTGCCTGCCTAGTATTACGAACAGGATAGAATTGTCCAGGAAGATCTGAATGTATTTGGGAGTCAAGGTAGAAAAGCCTCAAGTGAGGCTGAAGTTGAATATAGGATAAAAGCAGCAAAGGGAAAGTTGAGGGAGATAGCAGGAGTGGTATGTGATAGGAAAATGCTAATCAAGGTGAATATCAAGATCTATAGCATAATAATAATACCAGTGTTTATGTATGGATTAAAAACTTGGCCTTTAAGACGTAAAAAGGAGGCAAAGCTTAAGCTAACAGAGATGAGAATCCTTAGGTAGGTTCTGAAAATACCACTGTTTGAAAGCTTAGAAAATGATGAAACAAGAAGAATGGCAGGTAAGTGAAGATCACTGAGATGATAAGAGTGTCACGACTGAGATGGTGCGGTCACGTGTTGAGAATGGATGGTGGGGAGAGAGTGAGGAGGGCTTGGGAGGAATCTGTGAGGAGGAGATCAAAAGAGAGACAGAGAATTAGATGGTGAGATAAGGTGAAGGATGATATGGAGAGAAGAGGTTTGGTGGAAGAGGATGTGCTTGATCGAAGGCATTGGAGAGAGGGCGCTTCAGGCAACCGACCCCTTAATGTAAGGATAACTGTGGAGAAGAAGAAGAAGAGGAAGAAGAAGAAGAAGAAGAGTAGAAGGGCTTCATGATAATAAAAGATTTGTTCAAGTTAAGTATTCTTAAGCTAAATTACATAATGCTGGGTAAGGTTAAGTTTTGTAAAGTGATGTTAGATTATTATTATTATTATTATTATTATTATTATTATTATTACTAGCCAAGCTGCAACCCTAGTTGGCAAAGAAAGATGCTATAAGCCCAAGGGCTCCAACAGGGAAAAATAGTCCAGTGAGGAAAGGAAATAAGGAAATAAATAAATGATGAGAATATATTAACAATATATCATTCTAAAAACAGTAACAGCGTCAAAACAGGTATGTTCTATATAAACTATTAACGAAGTCAAAAACAGATATGTCACATATAAACAATAAAAAGACTTATGTCAGCCTGAACTCTAGATCAAGTTTGGTTGAAGGCGCCTACAGTGACTGCCTGTAGGTGTACTGTAAGCACTATACGTATACCTATTGAGTATATTATGATATTGAGGTAAGGTTAGGTTAAATTAGGTTGGCCCTTGACAACTACCCAGAGAGAGAGAGAGAGAGAGAGAGAGAGAGAGAGAGAGAGAGAAAGAGAGAGATAGGGGAAAGAGAGAGAGAGCAACGTAGTTACCAAGACGACGGTGAATAAACAGTGAGAGAGAGAGAGAGAGAGAGAGAGAGAGAGAGAGAGAGAGAGAGAGAGACCTGTTATCCACGTTGCACAGCCAGAAGTGTTAAAGTTGACTTGTCACTGAGAGTTGCAATTTCATTTGCCAACGTTGCATAGACACGAGAATGCTGGCGATGCATTAATTGGATGTTGTCACTGATTTTGCGCTCTTGCAAGCCTGCAAGGCAGATTGCATAGTTTTATTGTTCTCTGGGGGCGTGGTCTATAGCTTTGTTCTCTAGGGGTGTGGTCTATGTCTTTGTTCTCTAGGGCCGTGGTCTATGTCTTTGTTCTCTAGGGACGGAGCTTATATCATTGTTCTCTAGGGGCGTGGTCTATATATTTGTTCTCCAGGGGCGTGGTCTATATCTTTGTTCTCTAGGGGCGTGGTCTATATCTTTGTTATCTATGAGTGTGAACTATAGTTTTGTTCTCTAGGGGCATGGTCTGTAGCCTTTTTTGTTCCCAAGGGGCGTGGTCTATATATTTGTTCTCTAGGGGCGTGGTCTATATCATTGTTCTCTAGGGGCGGAGCTTATATCTTTGTTCTCTGGGGGCGGAGCTTATATCTTTGTTCTCTAGGGGCGTGGTCTATGTCATTATTCTCTAGGGGCGTGGTCTATATCTTCGTTCTCTAGGGGCGTGATCTATAATTTTGTTCTCTAGGGGGGTGGTCTATATCTTTGTTCTCTAGGGGCGTGGTCTATATTTTTGTTCTCTAGGGGCGTGGCTTATATCTTTGTTCTCTAGGGGCGTGGTCTATATCTTTGTTCTCTAGGGGCGTGAACTATATCTGTTCTCTAGGGGCGTGGTCTATAGCTTTATTGTTCTCTAGGGGCGTGTTCTATATCTTTGTTTTTGAGGGGCGGGGCTTATATCTTTGTTCTCTAGGGGCGTGGTCTATATCTTTGTTCTCTAAGGGCGTGGGTCTATAGCCTTCTTGTTCTCTAGGGGTGTGAACTATAGTTTTGTTCTCAAGGGGTGTGGTCAATGTCTTTGTTCTCTAGGGGCGTGTTCTATAGTTTTGTTCTCTAAAGGCGTGGTCTATAGTTTTGTTCTCAAGGGGTGGGGCTTATATCTTTGTTCTCTAGGAGCGTGGTCTATATCCTTTTTGTTCTCTAGGGGCGTGGTCTATAATTTTGTTCTCTAGGAGTGTGGTCTATAATTTTGTTATCAATAGCCTGTTCTATATCTTTGTTTTCTAGGGGTGTGGTCTATAATTTTGTTCTCTAAGGGCGTGGTCTATAGTTTTGTTCTCTAGGGGCGTGGTCTATATCTTTGTTCTCTAGGGGCGTGGTCTATGTCTTTGTTCTCTAGGGTCGGGGCTTATATTTTTGTTCTCTAGGGGTGTGGTCTATGTCTTTGTTCTCGAGGGGTGTGGTCTATATCTTTGTTCTGTATGGACGTGGTCTATATCTTTGTTCTCTAGAGCTTTATTGTTCTTTAGGGGCGTGGTTAATATCTTTGTTCTCTAGGTGCGTGGTCTATATCTTTGTTCTCTAGGGGTGTGGTCTATATCTTTGTTCTCTAGGGGCGTGGTCTATATCTTTGTTCTCTAGGGGCGGGGCTTATAGCTTTGTTCTCTAGGGCTATGGACTATATCTTTGTTCTCTAGGGGCGTGGTCTATATCTTTGTTCTCTAGGGGCGTGGTCTATATCTTTGTTCTCTAGAGTTTTATTGTTCTCTAGGGGCGTGGTTAATATCGTTGTTCTCTAGGGGCGTGGTCTGTATCTTTGTTCTCTAGGGGCGTGGCCTATATCTTTGTTCTCTAGGGGCGTGGTCTATATATTTGTTCTCTAGAGTTTTATTGTTCTCTAGGGGCGTGGTTAATATCGTTGTTCTCTAGGGGCGTGGTCTGTATCTTTGTTCTCTAGGGGCGCGGCCTATATCTTTGTTCTCTAGGGGCGTGGTCTATATCTTTGTTCTCTAGAGTTTTATTGTTCTCTAGGGGCGTGGTTAATATCGTTGTTCTCTAGGGGCGTGGTCTGTATCTTTGTTCTCTAGGGGCGTGGTCTATATGCCTTAACGTTCTCTATGGGCGTGGCTAGTGGTAATGAAGTCCATTTCAGTAGTAATCTATAGCCTTACTGTTCTCTAGGGGTGAGACTAGTTACATTTTTAATCATCCCAATAACCTACCCTTTTTCTAGAAGCAGATCTATGGTACCTAGCAACTCCCTATATAACCTTCCTTCTTACAAAAGGCAGAACTGGGGTTGAGGTGGCCAAAGTGGTAACGTCCCTGACTGGTGAAAGCCAGACTGGGGTTCATGTCCTACTGAAACTCGTTAGTTTCTTTCGCCGCTGCAACCTCACCAGCCTTATGAGCTACAGCTGAAGGGTTTGGGGGAGCACATAGGTCTATCTGCTGAGTCATCAGCATCCATTGCCTGGCCCTCCTTGGTCCTAACTTGGGTGGAGAGAAGACTTGGGTGCTGATCATATGTATATATGGTTAGCCTCTAGGGTATTATCCTGCTCGATAGGGCAATGTCACTGTCCCTTGCTTCTGTCATTCATGAGTAGCCTTTAAACCTTTAAACTGCAACTTCACCATCCTTGTTAGCTAAAGGTCTATATGCTGGGTCATCAGCAGCCATTGCCTGGCCC
>NW_027169314.1:132500-243123 GCF_036898095.1 Palaemon carinicauda
TGTATTTAACAAACATAAAATAAAATATTTAAATATCATTGAATAAAATATAATGAAAATTATTATAAGAATACATAAAATATATAGAACATTGTTAGGCAAAGAATTCACAAAATGGACACGAAATCGAGTACACTTGAAGTACATGATAAAAAAAGAAGATCGCTATATGGCAACACTCCCTCGTTCCCCCCTATGCTATGGGGTCATAGGATACGCGACCAACATAAGTAAGACCAATATATGTGAATATTTATGCTTCGTAGTATGTGAAGAACGTTATTTTCATTCTAATGTAGAAATGTAGATGTTTTTATTTATATTACGTGAAAGATTTGAATTCAATAGGCCAGCTAGTTTGTTTAAAATGTGTAATACTGAAAAAAAAAATATTATTGATGTTTTAGTAATTTTCGATGTAGTAATTCATTATAATTTCTAAAAAAAAATATATCTCCTAATATTTAAAAGAATTTACATTACATTCAATATTTCATGTATGTATCAATCCAAATTTATACATAGGCCTAAAATTATTTGAGTGTATCACCTATTCTTAGAATACCACATTAAAGTCCACGTGGTCATTAAACACAGCTATTCCCCTTCCCTCCCGCCCCCCTCCCAAAACCATTGGCTCTTCCGTCATAGGATCACTACGGCCCTCTGAACACTCACAAGGGCCACCATCCCTCGGAGGGTGGGACCTCTTAGGAGTAGTGGCTAGCTCCTGACTCATATAAATGCCACATCATTCACTCGCATTTAATTCATCTATCTTTTCCATCCCCACCTATTGAGGAGAACATCATCTGTTCTTTCATATTCCCCGCCTGAGGATTAAGGAACCCGCAGGTATAAAGCTCAGGTGGGGAAAATGAAAGAGAAATGTGAATTGTTTGGAAGTGTAAAAGCGGCAACGCTGCATTTCGCCCGGCGGCAACACAGAACAGCAGTCGATGCTTCTCACGTGGAGTTCCATGTGAGCTGAGAGAGAGAGAGAGAGAGAGAGAGAGAGAGAGAGAGAGAGAGAGAGAGACTGGATTGATTTTATCACCAATGTTATCATTGTGCGTTTTTGTCAGTTTTCCTTAAAAGATGCGATAATTGCAACGATGAAAAACAGGATAAATAACTTATTTATTTAAATTGTAATCATTGTAGTGGTTTGAATAATGCGGAAATGAATAATTGAGAATTTATTTGTTTATTTATACATAATTAAACTATGTATATTATTGGGAAATGTAGATTAAATTAAGAAATGCGATGCAACATCGGCCTAGCACTGAACTCGTCCATATCAATTGAATGTAGAGAAAAAGAAGAAGACGAAGAGAGAGAGAGAGAGAGAGAGAGAGAGAGAGAGAGAGAGAGAGAGAGAGAGAGAGAGAGAGACCTAATTGTTGGTACTTACCTCATGCAAGAGATTATCAAATGAGCTGTGCGTTGTGTGTACAAAGACGGATAATTGCCAATTGCAAAGACGTAATATGTCCTAGATACTAACGGGGTTAAATAGGCAGTATGAGGACACACGTACGAACACACACACCGTACTTCAAGTGGTAGATAAGATTGCTCTCTCTCTCTCTCTCTCTCTCTCTCTCTCTCTCTCTCTCTCTCTCTCTCTCTCTCTCTCTCTCTCTCTCTCTCTCTCTATATATATATATATATATATATATATATATATATATATATATATACTTATATATATATATATATATATATATATATATATATATATATATATATATATATATATATATATATATATATATAATCTCCTTCTACGCATATTGACGCAAAGGGCCTCGGTTAGATTTCTCCAGTCGTCTCTACCTGGAGCTTTTAATTCAATACTTCTCCATTCATCTACTTTGCGCTTCCTAGTTCTCAGCCATGTAGGCTTGGGTCTTCCAATTCTTCTAGTGCCTTGTGGAGCCTAGCTGAACGTTTGGTGAACTAATCTCTCTTGGGGAGTGCGAAGAGCATGCCCAAACCAACTCCATCTACCCCTCATCATGATCTCATCCACACATGGCACTCGAGTAATCTCTCTTACAGTTTCATTTCTAATCCTGTCCTGTCATTTAACTTCCAATATCCTTCTGAGGTCTTTGTTCTCAAACCTATTAAATCTATTGTTTCATTGTCATATCACGACTCATGTCCATAGAGTAACACCGATCTCACTAAACTGATATATAGTCTGATTTTTATATGTAATTTCAGGCGATTTGATTTCCAAATTTTACTTAACCTAGCCATTGTCGGATTTTTTTTTTTTCAATTTTTCACTAAACTCTAATTCTAAAGACCCTGTATTGGAGATCATTGTTCCTAAATACTTAAATGATTCTACCTCAATGCGTTCTCCTTCCAATGATATTTCATCTTCCATTGCATACTCCGTTCTCATCATCTCTGTCTTTCTTCTATTTATCTTCAACCTAACCTCGTGTGATATTTCATGCATTCTGGTAAGCAAGCATTGCAAATCCTTTGGTGTTCTGGTAATTAGGACAACATCATCAGCATACTCTAGGTCTGCTAAATTCCTATCACCATTCCAGTCCAATCCTTTTCCACCATCTCTGACTGTTCTACGCATTATAAAACCCATGAGGAGGATAAACAACATAGGTGACAACACATTCTCTTTGAGTACTCCGCTGTCCATTAACATTAACTTTGCCCTTGCTATGCCAATGAACAGACTTAATCAAATTCACATATTTAAGAGGAATTCCATAATAAGGCAGAACTCTCCATAAAATTGGCCAGTGCACACTATCAAAGGCTTTTTTAGTCCACAAATGTCATTAATTGGGGATTTCTATATTCTACGCATTGCTGTACAACATGTCTCAAAATGAAAATGTCTAAATCCTGCTTGTTCATCTCTCAGCTTTTCATCAATCTTTCTCTCCAGTCTCTTTAGAGTAAGCATACTAAATATTTTCATAACAACTGACTTGAGTGTTATGCCTCTGTAATCATTGCAATCAGTCAGGTCTCCTTTTTTTACCATCAACACTCCTAACTCCCATTCATCAGGTTTTGCCTCTTCATGCCACATTCTACAAAATAATCTTTTAAGTAGTCTTGGAGTCACTTCATTTTCGGTCAGTATCATCTGGGCAGTTATTCCATCGTATCCACTGGCTTTCCATCTCTTTAGTTTTTTTTAGGATAGCTTCTGATTCAAAAACATTGAATTCATTCATGGACACATCAAGGTCTTCATCAGCTTCAGGTATATCAATCAAATTATACCTTCCATATCTCCTATTCATAACCTCACTAAAGTGTTCCATCTAACGTTTTCTTCCTTCATCTGCTGGTGCTATAACAGAGCCATCTCTCTTTTTGATAGGTATATGCTTCTTCTTTGCTCCAATCGAGATTTCACTAATAATTCTATGAGCAATTCTTACATCATAGCAACTCCCTAAATTCATAGCTTTGTCAGCCTCATCTGCTTTACTGTCTAAATATTCTCTCCAGTCATTCCTGGCTTTCCTTTTGCCCTCACTGTCAATACTGGAATACTTAACACGCTCTACCTTGAAATTTTCATTACTTCCTCGAAACCTTTCAACAATCAATTTCTGTCTTTGTCTCCTTTTTACAGTATCCCAAGTATCATTTGATATCCATTGCTTTCTCTTTGTAACTGCATGTCCCAAGACTTCACTACTTAATGACTGATATATGTTCTTAATATCACACCATTCTTCATTAATTGTCTGTTCTTCATCTCTTAGAGTCTCTAATACTGCAAATCGATTCCTACATTCAATTGCAGATATTTCTCTGTTCTCTTCTTCTAACAGCTTAGTCGTATCAAACCTAGGTATTCTATCCATCTTTCTGTTAGGTTCTTTCAGTTTTAATTTCAGTGTGGTAATGAGGAGCTGGTGATCACTACCAATATCTGCACCTCTATAGCTTCTTACATTTTGTAATTGCCACATGATGAAGTCCATATATACTTGTGACTTATGGATGTTCTTGTGTTGAAAAAGAGTACTTCCAATAACAAGATTGTTTGCTGATGAGAAACTTATGAAATGTGCTCCATTTTCATTTACAACTTCGCCAAGACCCTCGACACACATCACATTCTCTATCCCTAGATTATTTCTTCCAACTATAGCATTGAAATCTCCAATCACAATTTTCATATGTCTCTCATGGATCTCATCTATTACCCTCTGCAGTTCTTCATAGAATTCATCTTTCCTTTCTTCAGGGTAATCATTTGAGGGGGAAAGCAAACTATAATACTCATATTGCACTGCGTTGATTTGAACTTTGCTGGTAACAATCTACTGTTCACAGTTCTCCACTCGGTTAATGCCTTTTCTGCTCTTGGTGTCATCACCATTCCTACCCCTTCTCTTCCAGCTCCATCTGATCTTCCAGAGTAAATATACATATTCCCTTGATCTAAATTTTCCTTACCAATCCCCTTACAACGTGTTTCACTTGGGGCCAAGATATCGAAACTATATTTCATAAATTCACTCTCCACTTGCTGTAACTTTCCAACCTGATTCATGGTTCTAATATTCCAATTATCTATTTTTAATTTTTCTTTAGTATATATAAACTGGAAGATTCTTAGCACCCCATTGCACACAGGACTGGGGGCCATTCTATCATCTTCTTTTTCCAAGACGGACTAAATCCAAAGAGGCTTCATCGGCTAGATACATCAAAGGATAACCAGGTCCTTGTGATGCGCAGTGCCTATCTAACTAAGGCAAGTGACCCCTGCCAGTCCATACTGATTCTAGTAAGACCAACCGCTAGGCATCAGGAGTAAAAGCCGAAGAGGCAGTTTGTCCATCGCCTTAAACTCAATCCGTCACCCTGCTGCCAGTGACTTCGAAATTTAGGGGGTCATTTCCTTTACACCCAAAGCCCTCGTTACTCCACCAAGTTGCTCATCCGCTTATACAAGTATAACCGTTGGCAAACATGGATTGCTAAGATACATCGCCTAGCTCGGCAGACATATATATATATATATATATATATATATATATATATATATATATATATATATATATGTGTGTGTATATATATATATATATATATATATATATATATATATATATATATATATATATATATAAATTTCTACCTCATACTTGGGATTGAACGCTGGCCCCTTCTAATGAAAGGCCAGCGTTCGATCCCAAGTATGAGGTAGAAATTTATTTCTATTTGAACACGATGTTGTGTTGATATTTATCCATATATATATATATATATATATATATATATATATATATATATATATATATTCTCTGTTCTTTTCATACAAAGGTCTTCAAACTAAACATTGTTATCTATCGTCACGTGTCAATTATAATTAATTGCAACATATCACAGGAGGAATTTCCTGTCAAAAGTGCAAAAGTTAAGTCTAAAGGTCACACATGAATGGCAGAGGCAAGGTACAGTAACAATAATCTAGAAACTGACTATATATATCTGTGATCTTCCCCCAAGTCACCTCTCCACCCAAACTAGTACCAGGGAGGGCCAGGCTTTATCAAGTAGACCTATAGGCTCCCCCAAACCTCCCATCCCTAGCTCACAAGGATGGTGAGGTTGCAGACACTACTTGAAACTCGAGTTTGAGTGGGTCTTTAATCCCAGTCCAGTAGATCGCCAGGCTACGTTTTAAAATAGGCTACCAATACTAGGTAGATTAGAAAATAGAATAAACTTAAATAAGTAATTGTGCAGTTGCTACTTTCCTCTTGGTAAGGGTAGAAGAGACACTTTAGCTATGGTAAACAGCTCTTCTAGGCGGACACCTTAAAATCAAACCATTGTTCTCTAGTCTTGGGTAGTGTCATAGCCTCTGTACCATAGTCTTCCTCAGTCTTGGGTTAGAGTTCTCTTAATAGGAGTACTATTCTATCTGTTTCATCATTTCCTTTCCTCACTGGGCTATTTTCCCTGTTGGAGCCCTTAGGCTTATATCATCCTACTTTTCCAATTATGGTTGTAGCTTAGCTAATAATAGTAATAATAATAATAATAATAATAATAATAATTTTCATTCTTGCCGTGATCTAGTTTTGCTAATTAAATTAAATTAGTATTTTAGTTTTCAAATTTATTTTCAATACTGAATTTTATTCTTCATGAGAGAGAGAGAGAGAGAGAGAGAGAGAGAGAGAGAGAGAGAGAGAGAGAGAGAGAGAGAGAGAGAGGCTGAAGTCCCCATTCATACTTAACCTTCAGAATATAATATGTATATTAATAGCTATTACAGTTGGCTCATCAAAAGCACGTTGAGCCCCACATACACAGTGGCCTTTGCTTCTATCATAAAGGACCTAACTTTCCATTTCTTTACATGTCTTTTTCCAACTGTTGTCATCTGTTCTCCCCATATGGCCAGACCATCTCATTACATTCTTAAAGTTTTAAAAGTCTCTCTAAAGGACCCAGCTTTCCAATACATTTCTTTTCATGTTTTTTTCCAACTGTTGTCATCTGTTCTTCCCATATGACCAGACCATCTCATTACATTCTTAAAGTTTTAAAGGTCTCTCTAAAGGACCCAGCTTTCCAATACAATCTTTACATGTCTTTTTCCAACTGTTCTCACCTGTTTTTCCCATATGGCCAGACCATCTCATTACACTCTTAAAGTATGAAAGGTCTCTCGTGATTGCCAGAGACAATGGATAGGATAATACCCTAGAGACCGACCGTACACACTAATGATCGCCGTCCTAGTCCGCTATCCTACCCAGTTAGGACCAGGGAGGGCCAGGGAATAGCCACTGAAGACTTTTGTTAACCCTTTCATCACTTTCATGCATTAACATATTTCTCACACTGAAAGTCTCATAAATTAAAGTAAATATTAATGGCTTCAATAGTTATTCTTCACCTGCAATTAGCATCAAAACTTAACTTCCATAAAGGAGAGTCTGCTCAACAAACAACTTTGAAATCCAAGTTTTGGCTTTCATAGACATTGCAAGCCTCTTTAAAAGCCATTGCATGTATCCCATTTTATGTATCCCAACTAAGTATTCTTATATTCCCCTTATATTACTATCATAGCCTTCTGAATGCTGACAAATACCCTAAAATTTATCGCTTTATAAAGTTTCTCTCGCCTAGTTCATGCAGTTTCTCTTCACTATTACCAGTCAAAATCTCCATCCGCAAACTTTAGTCAATCAATTCATCATAATTACGTCTAACATCATGCCTCTGGCATCTCGCATCACACTGTCCAAAAATGCATCAAACGTCTGAGTAATAGTAGCGTGAATTTGCCCCAGAAACAATTTTACAATTTTACACAAAAGCATCTCCCCTATATGATAAAGAGAAGGTTTTTGCCAGATGTATAACTCCTCGGTCTCTCCCTGTCCCTAGGGTAAGGAGGAGAGGGAGTAGTCATACCCTGGTGAGAGAGCTACCCTGAATGGTACACTCGGACACCACAATCCCCCGCAAATTGACGAAACTGCCTTGTTGTAGTTAGGAATGGGGGAGGGGTTGAATCTGTGTGTGCATACCTATCTAATTATTTAGCCGTCATTTTTGACGGGTCATGTACACTAGTATTTTAATAAAGGATTAGCAACTTATCCTATGTACTGTACAGTTGTACACAGGAAGTCCAAGCACACGTCACTCTGATGCATTGCACCCTTTCACACCCTTACTGTACGACGAGGAACCAAACAGATAGCGTAGGGGAGAGACGGCAGTGGTGGAATGCGGTGCTACGCTCAGGAACTCGCAGTGCAGTAAGGATGTAACAGGGTGTACTTCCTCAGAGCAGGCTGTGCCATCATTTTTTTTTTTAAACTCTAAACCTCAAGGCTGACTAATCCTAATTCTAGTCATTTGTTCATGGTTTCCACCTTTCTCAAACCTTCTAGCTTTATATAATTTATGATTAAGACTATTGATAGGCCTATAGATCATGGTTAATGTAGGTATATTATCCCAAAGAAATTATGTATGTGGCCTACAAAATTCTGACATTGTTATGGTATGTGGCATATCTTCAAAAGCATATTAAAAGTAAGCATTGGTACTGGTAACAGATAGCTATGGAACTACTAAAATGTTTTAGTATCTTTCGTTATGGGTAGTTAAAAAACCTGTTGGTTTCTCTTATTTTGTATTTATGAAAAACTTATAATTCATTGAAAGAAAACTTAGTTTATTTAACTAAACCCTTCAAGAATGTTGCTGAGATAATTCTATACCAGAGTGTCTGTCAGTGATGAGGAGGGACTCCTACAAGATCAGGTTACCTGAGAATCTACAATTAGTACTCTCTAACTGAGGTAGAATATATTAAAAACAGGAAGACCAAATCTATCCTAATATAAAAAAGTTGGCCACATACTATAACGACAGAGAAATTACGTTTTATATACAAATGATTAGGAGTTTTGTAAAACCTTTATAAAGAGGTTCAATTTTAAAGCTGTATGCCTGTTTTACATTTAAATTAAGAATACTACGACTCACCAAAATAATATTAAAAGTATTTATTATTATATTGATTATTATCAAATTATTACAGGACCAGAAAAGCGGCTCTTGAAGGAGAGTAATAACAAAAACGTGGATAAAAGTTTTAGTTTAGTTATCCATAATTATTTAAAGAGAATGGTTTCAATAAATGTTATAGAAAATAGAATTCACTGAATTTATATGGGGTACTATGCTGTTCTGCTTTATCATCATCATCATCATCATCATCATCATCAGCCATTATTAGTCCATTGCAGAATAAAGGCCCCAGATATACCCTTCTACTTCCATCTGTTTATGGTCTTTATGTGCCATTCCACACCCTCAGACGTTCTTAGTTCGTCAATCCATCGTCTTCTCTTTCTTCTGTTTCTTTTGCAATCTTTAGGGCCCCTATCTATTATTCTTAATGTCCATACAGTGTCTATTATTCTCATTATATGTCCTGTCCTATCCACGTCCATTTTCTAGCTAATCATATATATATATATATATATATATATATATATATATATATATATATATATATATATATATATATATATATATATATATATATATATATGTATATATATATACATATATATATATATACATATATATAAATATATATATATATATATGTATATATATATATATATATATATATATATATATATATATATATATATAAATAGATAGATAGATATAGATGTATATGAGTATATATATATATATATATATATATATATATATATATATATATATATATACATATATATGTATATATATATATATATATATATATATATATATATATATATATATATATATATATATATATATATATACATAAATTATCTAAAAAAAATAGCTTCATTTGACAAACCATCTAAGTAGGTATGTTGAAGGTAATAATGTTCCCCAGTTTGCAATTGTGCAATTTGGTTTTCGTAAAGACCTTGGAGCATGTGATGCCCTTCTTACAATCTCCAATGCTGTACAGAAATCCTTTGATTGTGGTCAGGAGGTTCGTATGATTGGCCTTGATTTTAGTGCTGCCTCTGGCCGTGTTAATCATGAGGCCCTTGTTTTCAAACTCAAACAGCTGGGAGTGGGTGGGTCGTTTCTTAGCATAATTATTGAATTTCTAAGTAAAAGATTATAAAGAGTTGTTGTTGATGGGCACCGTAGTGAGTATAGGAATGTTATATCTAGTATTCCTCAGGGTAGTGTTCTTGGCCCATCATTTTTCATACTAGATACACATGACATGTGGTTTGGTCCAGAAAACAAGCTCGTTGCATATTATTATTATTATTATTATTATTATTATTATTATTATTATTATTATTATTATTATTATTATTATTATTATTATTATTATTAATGTTATTATTATTATTATTATTATTATTATTATTATTATTATTATTATCAAGCTACAACCCTAGTTAGAAAAGCAGAATGCTATAAGCCCAGGGGCTCCAACAGGGAAAATAGCCCAGTGAAGAAAGGAAACAAGGAAAAATAAAATATTTTAAGAAAAGTAACATTAAAACAAATATCTCCAATATAAACTATAAAAACTTTAACAAAACAAGAGGAAGAGAAATAACATAGAATAGTGTGCCTGAGTGTACACTCAAGCAAGATAACTCTACCCCAAGACAGTGGAAGGCCATAGTACAGAGGCTATGGCACTACCCAAGACTAGAGAACAATTGCTTGATTTTGGAGCGTCCTTCTCCTAGATGAGCTGCTTACCATAGCTAAAGTGTCTCTTCTACCCTTACCAAGAGGAAAGTAGCCACTGAACAATTACATTGTAGTAGTTACCCCTTGAGAGAAGAAGAATCATTTAGTAATCTCGGTGTTGTTAGGTGTATGAGGACAGAGGAGAATATGTAGAGAATAGGCCAGCCTACTCGGTGTGTGTGTGTGTGTGTGTGTTTAAACAACTGAAAAATTAACCGTAACCAGATAGAAGGATCCAATGTAGTACTCTGTGGCCAGTTAAAAGACCCCATAACTCTCTGGTGGTAGTATCTCAACGGGTGGCTGGTGCCCTGGCCAACCTACTACTCTCTTTGCATCAATTCCATCTCCTAAATGTAGATCTGGGGTTGGGGAATCCCTTAATAGAGATCTAGCTAAAATTAGTGCATGGTGAATATTATGGGGCATGAAGTTGAATCCTAACAAAACTTAAAGTATGATTGTAAGTAGGTCGAGGACAGTGGCTCCTCAACATCCAGAACTTTACATTGATAAAGTTTCTAATTCAAAACTCTAGATTCAAATCTTGATAGCAAATTTACTCTTGCAAAGCATATTCAATATTCTTACTATTCAATTGCACAAAAATGGCTCATTGAGAAAGTCGTTCAATTAGTTCTTTGTGTAGGCCTATGTTGTATAAGATTTTCCCCAATTCAGATGACCCATTCGCATTCAGATCTTCCCAGACTGTAGCCTCGATATACAATCATGTTTTTTACACTATAAGTCATAATATGACAGAGTATTCTAGAAGTTTTATTCCAGTTGTGACCAGATTGTGGAATGATCTTCCTAATCTGACAGTAGAATCACTGGAACTTCATGTTCAAACTTGTTTTACATTCGTAGTTTTTGAACATGTTGATATGTTCCGTTTTATAGTTTATATATGACTGATCTATTTTAACGTTACTTATCTTAGGATATTTCATATTTTTATACATACTTTTATGTACTTTATTTCCTTTTCCTTTATTTCCTTTCCTCCCTGGGCTGCTTTCCTTGTCGGAGCCATTGAATTTGTAGCATTCTGTTTCTCCAACTAGGGTTGTACGTTGTCTAATAATAATAATAATAATAATAATAATAATAATAATAATAATAATAATAATAATAATAATAATAACATATTTGTCATTACTGTTTCCTGTTTTTGACTATCTGTCCCAAGTTATTTTGCAAGTTAATATATGTTGAATTTTTAATATAAATATTGACATATTTTGCAATAATAATAATAATAATAATAATAATAATAATAATAATAATAATAATAATAATAATAATAATAATAATACATCCGAAGCCGTAGAAGTTGTTTGTGAGAACTGTTCGTTGCAAAAAAAAAAAAAAAAAAAAAAAAAAAAAAAAAAAAAAAAAAAAAAAAAAAAAAAAAAAACAGCATCTTGCACAGAACCCTCCAGCTTAGCTCCAAGGGTCTACCGGACCAACATTAACAAAAAAATAGATATACGTTACATGCTATTAAACACCTGCGAGAGTTTTGTTAAATATATTGTACTAAGATAAAGTTAATTCATATTTTATTCATATTAGAGTGCTGGATATTCAATGAACTGTCTGCTTTTGTGGAGATTGAAATATAGATTTTATAGAATTGCGTGTTTAGGACTTGTGACTTGGGGCTATCATGGGTTAAGTAAAAAATAATATGAACTATGCTAGTGTTTTTTTATGAGAAGATTTGCATGTATCCGATTCAAATAAGAGAATACTGGATGAAACATAATTTGAAATAGTTAGCTTCAGCCATGTTTAGAGTTTATAGAAATTAAACGATTTCATACGCTAAATGCCAAATATTATTTTGAATAAGATACATCTTGTAAAAAATGCTATTTCCTGTTATGTTGGTAATTAGATTAAATTACAATAATTATTGAATATGCCCCCTTCGGCTGGTTACGTTCACGTTATATCTAAATGTTTCTGGTTAGATTTGAATTATATTTCCTCTGAGTAATAAGTAAATATTAGATAATTCTAAATATAAAAAAAATAATTTTTAGTGTATTTTCTTGAAAATAGTGCAAAAATATTGCATATAAAATTATTATCACATTAGTGAATGTGACTCTTTGGCTGCGTTCTACTCTGTTTTCTTTATTATATTAAAACTTTTATGAATAATAATTTTTAAAGCCAAGTAATACAACAAATTTCATATAAAAATAATTATTTAAAAATACCTTATATGATAAATAATATAATTAGTAAAAAAACAGAATTTTTCAACCGCAATAATAAATAAAATCATACCGAACGGTCCTTAGTCTACAAGACAAAAGCCGGTCGCTGATTGGTCAACGCATTGGCATGTTTTCATCCCTCGACCAATCAGCGACGCGCTGTCAATTAGAGTAATGTATTCGAATGGCGGTGCATAGTTGCTTCTAGGTTGAATTTCGCTCTACTTTTCGGCAATTATTAGTGATGGAGCGGTCTTAAGCTGAAGATATTCGTTTAAATTGACTGGATGTTCATCCGTGATGGATTTTTAAGCTTGGAGAAGATTTATTCTAAAGAAATAAGCTTAAATTACGCCAGCAAGTCTTAGCACCAGGTTAGTCTCGTGTCAAAAATATTGTGATTTAACCTTGAAATGACGACTCATTTCTTGTAATATACTAAAATGGTAATTAGGTACTGCAGCTTTATTTAAGTCGCTTAAATTTTGCCAAATTTTTATTTATTAACTGCAGCAATAATGCTGATAAGGCAAGAAATATGCGTAGCATGGCTTGTCCAAGCTTTGGACTCTACACGAAGGCCATGGACAAAATATCTATTTATCTTTCTCTACCGTAATAGATATCTTTAATTAATATGTAACTATATTAATGGGCAATGAATTAATAATAATACTACAGTAGACAGTACCAGGAGGCCTACTGTAGGCTACACGAGTATGTGAGTCATATTTTTCATACACGTTATCTTAAACTTTATCTATATCTGACCATAAATATTTGTAAACAACTCAGTTATGAGTTTCCCTACTACCCATATTAGGGTGAACTACTAGTTTTACTAACCCTTTTTATTAAAACAATAATGAGGGATCCCAGTGGGAAACTGAAATTTTGGGTGGGGAACAATTAATAACAGTGTACTGAAATATTAATTGTCAGAAATGCATAATAAACATTAAAAGATTATTATTAACATTTGTTTATTATTTGATTTATTTAAACTTATTGTTACCAAAATGCAGCCTTTGTATATCAGCGATTGAACTTTGCCATTTTCTATGCCGGAGCCGACCTGTGTCCGCTGATCTACAATCGTGCCTAACTTAACCTATCCTAACATAGTGGCCAGGTCCGATTGTGGCCAAAAGTATTATTATTAATAGCTAAGCTACAACCTATGTTTGAAAAGCAGGATGCTATAAGTCCAAGAGTTCCAATAGAGAAAATAGTCCAGTGGGGAAAAGGAAACAAGTAAACTACATGAGAAGTATCGAATGACAGATATAAAATATCTTAAGATCATTAACAACATTAAAATAGATCTGTCATATATAAGCTAAGAAGAGAGACTTATGTTAACCTGTTCAACATAAAAACATTCACTGCAAGTTTGAACTTCTGAAGTGCTAACGATTCAGCTGCCTGATTAGGAAGATCATTCCACAATTTTTCTTTTATGACATGTAGTCTACACACGCTGTATCTCCTTAAGTAGCTTCAAGTATTCTGTTCACCAATCCCAGACCCACCACCAATGATGGAGGATGCCTTCCAACATCCCTGGGACAATCTGGATTTTAAGCCTCGTCATCCTTCTGGCGAATACGTCCAATATTCAACAGACTGTTGATGACTTCGAACGTTAGGATAACCCTTGTGGCCCCCCAAGTAATCACACATCGAATGGTTTATGGATTTGCTGATGCTCCTCATCTCAGGGTACTGGTTGAACTACCCCAATGGTCCTACCTTCTCTGATAGCCCTATCTGTGGAAGGTACCATGGGTCACTGACTTCCCTGTCACTTCAAATTTGGAGACTATCCAGCATTTCCTCTGAGCAAAAGGATTTTTGCAAGGCGCTGTACAGATGTCTAGATACCTGCAGACAGAGAAAGCGGGCCATCTTTTTCAGTTGGTGTCGTAGATGGGATTTTTATTTGGTTGTAGCCTCAGGAATTAATTGCCGATTTCCTTGTCTTCCTTCACCACGAGAAGCTATTCTTAAAGGTCATAGTGAAGGTAATTTTACCTTTTGGGTGGGTGGGACTTACCCGTTACCTGGCAACTATGTTTACTCCATTGAAAAGCTCGACAGATGTTTCAAGCTTTGCTGAAGTCATATCAAAAGGTCCTCAACTTACAAACATTCAGAGAGTGAAACACAAAACCAACTGAAATCAGAAATCTCAGAAATTGTATCAAAAGTTCATACTGTAATGAAATACTGTAATTAAATAATACATATATTTAATGCCGTAAGCAAGACTTGACTATTTGTTGACTTTTGCAATTGAAAATCATAGGCATGTGAGTCAGGCGAAGAATACCCTAGGCCAAAGATTAATAAAATGCAACTTACAAATAATTCAACTTGAAAACAGCTCTTTGGAACCTATTAAGTATGTAATGAGGACTTTCTGTAATCCTATTTAAAGTTTCAGGTTTGTACGGTCATGAGAAATATAAATCGATTTCGAACTGATTATATTTGCAAAGTAGCTTTTATAACAGAACATGTATTTGCTGTATATGATAAAGAAGATGAGAAAACAATGAATAAAAATTATACACCAATAGCAGTAAATACAAATTGGATAAAAAAACAGAGGAAAATGTTCATTATTCTTTTGTCTTCCAGGATGAACACCACCCAGCAGCACAGCCAACAACCATGGGAGGGAAACATTCAGAAGCAACTCTGGCAGCTGCGATACGAAGACCCCACCCAGTACCAGGCGCTGGTGAAGATGCACCTCTCCTTTGCTACGGATCTTCCCGTAGATGAGTGAGTATTTTTAACCCTTTTACCCCCAAAGGACATACTGGTACGTTTCACAAAACTCATCCCTTTACCCCCATGGACGTACCGGTACGTCCTTGAAAAAATGGTATAAAATTTTTCTTTTTCATATTTTTGATAATTTTTTGAGAAAATTCAGGCATTTTCCAAGAGAACGAGACCAACCTGACCTCTCTATGACAAAAATTAAGGCTGTTAGAGCAATTTAAAAAATATATACTGCAAAATGTGCTGGGGAAAAAATAACCCCTTGGGGGTTAAGGGTTGGAAATTTCCAAAGAGCCTGGGGGTAAAAGGGTTAAGTGTCATCGTGGGTGCCCAATGTTAACTATATATATTATCAAGATGTAGATGAATTGGGCACATTTTGAGAAGGGAGGGTGAATTAATCCAGGATGTACCTGAATGGAAGCTGCTGGACAGGAGATATGCAGTAGACCAAGAGAAACGAGGCTGACGACAAGCGGAGGGAGGTTGGATCTGAGAATCAGGTTGAGCTCAGAGAGGTGGCACAGGAAAGAGACGTGAATTCATTGAGGCTCTATGCATCCTGTGGGTCTCAGAGGATTAAGAGAAGGTAGCATTGTGTATCCTAGAATTAACAGCCCAGTGTATATTAATTGAGGTAATGTGGAGTTCTGTCATTTTTTATCTAGGATTCTGTTGGTGTTTTGTTCATACTGAGATGAATATTATATAATGGTACAGTATAGTATACTGTGTACTTTTTTTGTATTTTTTTTAATATGTTTTTAATCCAAAAAGATTTTGTGTACTTACATGTTTTGGAAGCTTTTGTAGTTTGAAGTCTTAGATTGAAACCTCAAGCAATAATCTAAAGATATCAAGAGGGGAGTATATTTGTCTGGAAAATTTGCACACTTAGTGTATTTTTATGGTACTTTTCCATTTCTTAATTTTCTTTTAATTGATTTTGTTAAGCTTTTCAATCCCTTTAAGTGATGTAGTGTCTTTGCCATTTTATATTTGCTAGTTACTGGAACCGAATTAGGTTTGACAATACTTATTTTATAAAATTTAACCAAAGCAAAAATTTGAATTTGTAGATTCACAATAGGCCCATCTTGATTCGCATAAAAGTTGAAGTTGGATTTGAATAAATTTTATACTTATCAACTGGTTCCTTAGACATTGAGAAAGACAATGAAGAACTCTTGAGTATACTCTCTATTCTAAAGGGACATCTTGATTCACATAATTAAAGCAAAACCTATCGACTGGTTCCGTAGACTTTGAGACCGACAGTGAACACAGCTATAGAATACTGTTAATCCTCTTCATCTCAGACCTCTTGAATTTATCAGGTGTGATGGTAGAGGAGCCCTCAAGCAGCCCGCCAACCGAAAGTGGCAATTGACGCCCCTCATACGTCGACTGGGACGAGCGACAGTGTCCACGAGAGGCGTGATGGAGGGGGCTCCGCTCACGCAGGAAGGCGTATGTCAAGCTTTTCAGCTCATACATTTCCTTAATAAGGAATACAGTAAGTGGATTTTGTATTCTGTGTTTGAAGAAGTCTTGGGTTAGAATCTCGACTCTTGTGGCTGTATGTCGTGGAGATAGAGATCAAGTTTTAGCATGTTTTTTTTAAAACATATGGAAGAGAGGAAGGTGCATAACAATGACTTGCTGTTGCGTGGATAAATGTCTAATGAGGTTAGAAAATTAATTGATTAAACTGGTTTTTTCAATATTAATCTTACCCGATGAGCATGTAGCTGTCAACTCTGTTGCCCGACAGAAATCTACGGTCGGGATACGCCAGCGATCGCTATACAGGTGGGGGTGTACACAACAGCGCCATCTGTGAGTAGGTACTCAAGTACTTCTTGTCAACAAGAACTCAATTTTTCCTCTGTCGTGCCACCGGCAAGACCTACTAATACGCCGTCCCTAACTGGATTTGTTTTCACAACTTTTTGGTGAAGTACACTATTCCAGTTTTGAGCTTTCGCTATGCAGGGGTTTTATCTTCATTTCAAAACTTGAACTCGTTTTGGATAGATTTAATTATGGTGACGAAGAGAGTATGGATTCTCTTTCACTTTTAAATGGCCGACCCTTCCCTTAGACGGAAGTGTTGGTGTCGAAGAGAGTATAGACTCTCTTTCACTTTTAATGACCGACCCTTCCCTTAGACGGAAGTGTGTTTAGGTTTTTGGTAATTTTGCTTAACAAAGTTATAGATTTATTTTATATCTCTCCGCCATTTATAGGCCTCTTCGATTAACTTTCCATTTATTATAAACTTATAAAAATTAATTTTTATGTTTGTTTATATGCGACCTTTCCTAATAGTAGGCGGTCCTTACTTGGAACCGAAGTTAATTAACATTGAGCCCGTCATATCGTATTTCCTGTTAAGAATTTATGCTATTTTAATTTTAATGTTTTTGAAAGAATTTCTTTGATAGTCTCGTACTGTTTTCAAAGATGAACTAACGTTTAGTTTAGTCTCCGCAGTTGTTGACGTTCAGAACGTTCAACATGCGCTCTATCGTTACGATAGAGAGAGAGTATTTCACGGTTTCACGTTGCAGTAAGAGTAAACCGATTCTAGCGTTTCGTTCATTCTTTCTTAGCTTAAATGGTTTTAATTCTAATAATGGAACTTTTTATTTGGGAAACCTTTCAGTTTTTTTTCCTTTAACAAATAATATGTTTTAACGATATATAATTGGGCTCATCTCTCAGGTTCTAAGTCAAGAGAGAGAGAGAGATAGAGACGGAGGGAGAGAGAGGAGGATAAACGTTTCGTTCAAGCGGGTAACGTTGTTCTCGTTTTTTTACTCTTCTCCCTAGTCGCTATAGGGGAAGAAGGTAAAACGTTTCTAGAGTTTTATTCTTGTTCCCAGGCTTTTTGCGGTGAGAGATTTTAAACGTAGTTTATTTGATCTAGTGTTTAGTCTCTTTTCCAGTCACTGAATTCTTTATCTTTCATTATGTTTTTCTGTTACATTGTAAAACTGTTTTCGCAATTACTACCTTTTAATGAAGGATAGGATTGCGTGTTTCAGGTACAAATCACTTAAAGTTTCGAGTTCAGTGAAATAAGTGCTAACAGAAAATCAGAAGTGATAAAGTGATATGCGCAAAGTGTTACAGTGTTGCGTTCGAGGGTTCGTTTGTTCATGCCAGTTGTTCACCTAGTCTGATACCTCTTACAAGCTCCCAAGCCCAGGGGAGAAGTAATGTCGAAGGACTTATGGGTTCCACAGGTCTTGATCGATGAACAGACGTTTCCCTCCGTGGTTTCGGGTGTATCTACACACGTTGCCGACGTGATCACCCCACCCACACAAAGACGAGAGAGCCCATTTATTCCTCGTCTGCGGAAGAGGTTTCTCGCAGAAACCATGGACCAAATCTTGCAGCTTTTAAGTGCAAGTCGGTCCCTTCCGCGCAAGTCCAACGGCCTAGGTGTAGCCACTGGGTCAGTTCGGACTCGCTCCAGTCATCCGACGACTGCACACCTCCCAAGAGAGGCAAGGCGGTACCGCAACAGGCAGTAACTCCGTCTGTTGCCGCACCAGCTGTTTTAGACCCTCAGTCACAACGGACAGTAGCTCCGTTTGTTGTCGTCTTTCATAGACCCTAGTGGTCCATGCTGCAGACTATACAGTCTCAGCTTGCTCCTTCATGCAGGAGTATCGTGCTGGAAGGTTGACAATGCACCTGTTAATCTACAACCTTCCACGGTTGTGCGCTCAGCAGATACTGCGGCTGCCTGCTCCCACACTCCACCTGTGAGAGCTCCACCACCGATGCGCAGTCCACCCTGCCAGACGCATGTTCTTGCTGCACCATCCGTTGACATGCGTGAGCTACCGCATCAGCAGTGGGAAGGTGCTGTAGAGCTGCCGGGTTCCAGTACTATGCGGCATTCTCCGCAACCCATGCGGCATGCTCCGCATACCATACAGCATGCTCTGCAACCCACCACAGCCCCTCCCACGCACCAACACTCAGCTTTTGTTGTTGCCAGCTCCCACACTCCGACTGCGGAGAAGGTTGACGATGCACCCGTGGGCCTACACCTCCCACGGTTGTGCGCCCGGCATGGCTTCCTGCTCTCACACTCTTGTTGTGAGAGCTCCTCCACCCATGCACAGTCAACCCTGCCAGATGTATGATGACTCCCACACACAGAGCACTCCGTTGCCGTGCGTGAGCTACCACAAGCTGCCGTGTTTTGACACGGTGTGTCAGCCTCCGCCACACACTGTGGTTACCGCCACTCGCCCGCAGCAAACTAGTCAGTCAGGAGTTGAGGCTTCCCCACACAACTTTGGTTGTTGCCAACTCACAGACTGTCAAACAGTTACATGACGTTGCCTGCTGGTCTGCTACTTATACACCAGTGCTGTATGTCCTCACGCTCCTGTTGTGGTTGACAGTTCAGTTTTTGACAGTTCACAGACTGTCAAGCAGTTTCATAACGTTTCCTTCTGGTCTGCTGCTTTTGCACCAGTGAAACCCTCACTGAGAGAACCTAGCTTTTCTCGGACATGGTTCCTGTAGATGAGAAAGTGCTGTTCTCCCTCCTTCTGATATTCCCTTGAGGACTCTGTCATTTGGAGAGGAGCCTTAAGCTGCTTAGCCTCCTATGGACTTTAATTTAAGCATAACATGCTTCCAGGGAGGGTAAATGGTTCCGCTTCAGTCGCTAACCCCGTCTGTTGCCACACCTGCTCCCATAGACCTTGGGCTTTGTTGCAAGACATGCAGTCCAAGCTTAGTCCTTGATAGAGGATTTTTTACGGAGAAGAACCTTCTTGCCAACGACCTTCCTACCGGTTGGTTGTACGCCCTGTTGACGCTGAGGTATCCTACTCACGTCCGCCAGTTGAGATGGTTCCTCCACCGGTGCGACCCAGTGTGGGTTGCCAGTCGCACGTTGACGTTAAGCTACTCTCGGAGGTGGTTGTGGACGTTCAGTGTGTCACTGGGAAGACGTTCAACAACCAGCAGAGGTGACTTGTTGTGACGCAGTGCGGCAACCTCAGCAACCCGATAAGGGGTTGTCTGTACTACCCAGACAGTCTAGACAGTTTCGGGTTGTCGCTGTACTTCCTCGCATCCCCATGGTTGACAGTTCACAGACTGTGCAGCAGTTCCATGATCTTGTGTCCGGCTCCGTCATGCATCCACCAGTGCGACCGGATTCAGCGAGTCAGACGTTGCCCACTCCGTTGCCGTTTCCTCATCAGTTTCGGATGAGGAACCCTCTGATGAGGACTTGGCTGAACAAGAAAATCAATCCCCAGCCCTGCTATCCATCCAGAAGATGCTGAAGAAGGAATACGGCCCTGTCAGGCTGTGGATGAGTCTGGTTAGGACACTGTCATCCGTGGTTCAATTGGTGTCACTTGGAAGACTACACCTCCGTCCTCTTCGGTTTCATCTAGCTCTTCACTGGAAAAGGACAAGACGCTAGAAGCGGTCTCGATCCCGGTTTCCGGAAGATAAGTCTGGTCTAACCTGAGGAAAGGACTTTATCAACCTTTTATAGGGTCTTCCCCTGACTGTTCAGACTCCCAACCACGTTCTCTTCTCAGACGCATCGGACGTAGGCTGGGGTGCGACCTTAGGCGGTAGGGAATGCTCGGGATTATGCTCTCGAGTCAAAGGACAATGCATTTTAACAGCAAGAAGCTTCTGGCAGTACGTCTGACCTGGAAAAGCTTCAGGTCTCTCCTTCAAGACAAAGTAATGGAGGTCAACACAGACAACTCCCTGCTTTGATGTTCATCTCCTAGCAAGGAGGGACCTACTCTCTGACATGGTGCGAGTTCGCTAGTGACCTCCTCTTCTGTTCAACAGGTCTAGACTTTTCACTAGTAACAAGTTTCTTCCAAGGCGACTTGAATGTCTTAGCAGTTTGTCTCAGTAGGAAGGGACAATAATTCCAACATATTGGACCCTCCACAGAGATGTATGCAAGAGACTTTGGGTCACCTGGGGCCAGCCAACCATAGTTCTCTTCGCAACCTCGATGTCCAAGAGGCTCTCAATACTTTGCTCACCTATCCCGGACCCAGCAGTGGTTCTTTTAGATGCCTTTCTACTAGATTAGTCTCATCTAGATCTATATGCATTCCCTCCGTTCTAGATTGTCAACAAGGTACTGCAGAAGTTCGCCTCTCACGTGGGACAAAGTTGACACTAGTTGCTTCCCTCTGGCCCGCGAGAGAATAACTTACCGAGGTACTTCGATGGCTAGTAGACGTTCCCAGAACTCTTCCCCTAAGGGTGGACCTGCTACGTCTGCCACGCGTAAGAAGGTACTCCAAGGTCTCCACGCTCTTCGTCTCACTGCCTTCAGAGTATTGAAAGACTCTCGAGAACTAGAGGTTTTTCGAAGGAGGCAACCAGAGCGATTGTTAGAGCAAGGAGAACATCCACCCTTAGAGTCTACCAATCGAAGTGGGAAATCTTCCTAAACTGGTGCAAGTCAGTATCCGTATCCTCGACCAGTACCTCTGTAACTCAAATAGCTGACTTCCTCTTATATCTGAGGAAAGAGCGATCTCTTTCAGCTCCCACTTTCAAGGGTTACAGAAGCATGTTGGCATCAGTCTTCCGTCACAGAGGCTTAGATCTTTCCAACAATAAAGATCTACAGGACCTCCTTAAGTCTTTTGAGACCACGAAGGAGCGTCGTTTGGTTACACCTGGTTGGAATTTAGACGTGGTTCTAAGATTCCTTATGTTAGACAGGTTCGAACCACTTCAATCAGCCTCCCTGTAAGATCTCACCTTTAAGGCTCTTTTCCTGATATGCTTAACCACAGCTAAAAGAGTCAGTGAGATTCATGCCTTCAGCAAGAACATCGGATTTTCATCTGAAACGGCTACATGTTCTACATCTTGGTTTTCTAGCCAAACACGAGCTACCTTCTCGGCCTTGACCAATATCGTTCGTTATTCCAAACTTAGCGTATGGTTGGAAATGAACTAGAAAGAGTATTATGTCCTGTAAGAGCTCTTAAGTTCTATTTTAAAAACCTTTACGAGGCCCGTCTGAAGCTTTATGGTGTTCAGTTAAGAATTCATCTTTGCCTATGTCAGAGAATTCTTTATCCTATTATTTTCAGACTGTTAATACGAGAAGCTCATTCCCTTCTGAATGAGGAAGACCAAGCTTGGCTGAAGGTAAGGACACACGAAGTTAGAGCTGTCACAACTTCCGTGACCTTTAAATAAAATAGATCTCTGCAAAATATTTTCGACGCAACCTTTTGGAAAAGCTAATCAGTGTTCGCGTCTTTTATCTTAAGAATGTCCAGTCTCTTTACGAGAACTGCTACACTCTGGGACCATTCGTAGCAACGAGTGCAGTAGTGGTGGGGGCTCCACCACTACATTTCCCTAATTCCAGAACCTTTTTAATCTTTCTCTTGAAATATTTCTGGGTTGTCCGGAAGGCTAAGAAGCCTTCCGCATCCTGGTTGATTTGGCGGGTGGTCAAATTCTTTCTTGAGAAGCGCCTAGATTAGAGGTTGTGATGAGGTCCTTTAGTATGGGTTGCAGCCCTTCATACTTCAGCACCTAGGAGTCGCTCAGCATCCTAAGAGGATCGCTAGGCTCAGTAAGGAAGACGTACTTAAAAAGACAGAGTAATGGTTCAAGTCGACTTCCTTACCAGGTACTTATTTATTTTATGTTTATTTTGAATAACGGCTAAAATAAGATACGGGATACTTAGCTTCTTTGTTAACATGTATGCTGGTCTCCACCCACCACCCTGGGTGTGAATCAGCTACATGATCATCGGGTAAGATTAATATTGAAAAATGTTATTTTCATTAGTAAAATAAATTTTTGAATATACTTACCCGATGAGCATGAATTTAAGGACCCGCCCTTCCTCCCCATAGAGAACCAGTGGACCGAGGAGAAAATTGAGTTCTTGTTGACAAGAAGTACTTGAGTACCTACTCACAGATGGCGCTGTTGTATACACCCCCACCTGTATAGCGATCGCTGGCGTATCCCGACCGTAGATTTCTGTCGGGCAACAGAGTTGACAGCTACATGCTCATCGGGTAAGTATATTCAAAAATTTATTTTACTAATGAAAATAACATTTTGTTACAGAATTTAAATAATTTGATTTTGTAAATTTATTTAATGTTTACTTCCTTTTATATTTTTTTTTGTAATTTACTTTGCTAGAATGATATAACTATTGATGAGATTTAAATTATTTGTTATTATTTAAAGGTTATGGTTTGAATTATAAGAATATGAATATTATTGGTTATTGTTATTATTACTAGCCAAGCTACAGCCCTAGTTGGAAAAGCAGGATGCTATAAGGCCAAGGGTTCCAACAGGGAATGTAGCCCAGTGAGGTAAGGAAATAAATGAACTGTATATGAGAACTATTGAATGATAGATGAATTGAAAATCTTAAACAGCAATTTCCATTTTAGCACTTAAAAAAGATGACCAGATAGCCTGTTAAGAGTACCCCTTAGGTGTTTCTGAACAGTCAAGTCATTGGGCAACTTTGCTTATCAGTAGAACTGTACGAATCAAGTCGTCCTCAGTGTGATGATCTTACTAAGTCCCTGTGATGTCTTAGCTGCTCATGGTTTGCATAGCCAGGAAAAATACAAATTTAAAAATCTGATTCTTTACAATCTTTTTTTATTTTGTGTGATAAAAATTTAATTTTTGAGTTACCATGAGACTGTATTTTATTATAGGAGAAAATGATGCTATATAACTGAAATAGGTTCCACTGCTTATTCTAAGTGGCATAAACTTTCATGATTATATACATCTCATTGAAGAACCAGTCATTTTGATCAAACCATGTAAAAGTCAATTAGTTAAACTTGGTGATATGGATGACCTAAATAATAGCAATGCTCAAATTCCCTGCGCCTAAATTTTGTAAATTTTCAAACGCCTTCAGTTTCTGTCTATTAACATTTAGTTTCTTTGTTCCTACAAAAATACTGACCTTTAGCTCTTTACTATAGGGTTCTTCCCTGTTCAACTCAGAAGGCATCGGAGCAGTTGCAGATTGTCCCCCATCAATCGATAGGAACATAGGACAGGGTCAATAGCTTCTAAGCAGTCCATCTGTATGAAGCAACCCCTCAAAGCAGCTGTTTCATGGCAAGGGCAGAGGAGGTAGAGGTGGAAGACATGGTTGCTCCTGCTAGGGGGTCCATTCCTCCTGCCTGTGCACTGGTGGAAGGATGCCTGAAGCACAGGTGGTAGAGACAGGAGTTCCACAGGGCCAAACCTTGGACGATCACCATTTCCCTGGGGGTGGGTACCATGTTCTGTTCATTCTCTCTCCCTCTGTTGACTCATCATCCAGTGATGTCATGTTCCTTCGCATAGGGATCAGTGAAGGACCTGGACTTCGCAAAGGGATCTGTGAAGGACCTGGACCTTCATGCGGAAGTCCAAACTATGTTTGAGAAGGACACTCGCCAAGAGGTCCTAAACGGATCCCCAGGCTTCTACAGTCTATTCTTTCTTGTAGAGAAGGCATTTGTAGGCTGGAGACTGGTCATCGATTCCTCTGTCCTGAATAGGTTTGTGCTGCAAACCCTGTTCAAGATGGAGATAGCAGATATGGTAAGACAGGCTGTCGGACCGAAAGATAACACTGGATCTCAAATATGTGTACGTCCATATTCCAATCCATCCTAGGTCAAGAAAGTACCTAAGATTCATCCTTCACGAGAAAATATATCAATTGGGGGTGCTGTGCTTTGGCCTGTACAAAGTACCACAAGTTTCAACCTGAGCATTCATCAATTGCAATACCTAGACAATTGGCCGATTCTAGCAGTCTCAATAGAGACCTCTATACTGAAATAGGCTCCTCGCATTTTGTTACGATCTGGTGATTGTCATAAATCACGAGAAGTCTTCTCTGCAACCATCTCAAAATCTGGTATATCTTGGGATGCAAATAAACACCCAATTAGGCCATTTATTTCCGTCCCAAGACAGAATAGAGAGACTAAAAGGTGTGTTACGTCCCTTCTTGAAATGAGATTTTGCTACAAGCACACCTGTGGCTATGCCTGTTAGGGCACCTGACTTCCTTGGAGCTTGTGGTCCCTAATGGCCGTCTACGGATTCGTTCTCTCCAGTGGCAACTGAAAGCCTTTTGATCTCAGCACAGGGATCGTGCAGACTTCCAAGTTCCGATAGCATCAAAGCAAAAAAGAGATCTGGGTTGGTGGGTAGACAGTACCCAGGGGAGTAGATCGTGTCTCTCCTCATATGGATTTAATGCTCTTCACAGATCCATCAAACGAAGGGTGAGGGGCTCACCTGTTTCAACGTACATCCTCCGGACTGTGATCCGAATCTGATCGGTAGTACCATGTAAACTTCCTAGAAATGAGAGCTGCAGTCTTGGCTCTCAAGCACTTCCAGCAGCTCCGTTCAGGAGACACTGCATTGTGTTGATGAGCAACAACATGACGGTAGTGGCTTATCTAAATGAGCAAGGAGGTACTTTTTCACAGCAGCTACGTCGTCTGGTTTTGGAAATACTAATAGGGACAATTTGAGCAGAAAGACTTGTATAGTTGATTCCAAGTGGTCTTTGATTCCTAGGATAGCCAGCAAGGTCTTGACTTTGTGGCATTCGCTGGTGATAGATCTGTTCGTGATGTCCCTGAACCGGAAGCTTCCGGTGTAATACTCGCCAGTTCAGGATCCCCAGGCAGCTCTGCAAAATGTCTTTCAACATCCGTGGAACAACCTGGACGTCTTTGCGTTCCCCGCCTTTTCTCTGATGAGGAGACTTGCCAACAAGGCGTGGGTATCGCTGTTATCTCCCCACTTATACAACTATTGGAAGTAAACCACTATTGAAGGGCTCATGTTTGTATAGTAAGGAAAAATGCAAATTGAAAAATGTGATACCATACTCCTATATTTTATTTGTTTTATGATAGAAAATTACCTTTTTACCTTTCCAGGAGAGACTTTGTTATTGTGAATGAAAAATGTACTTAATAACTGAAATAGGTTCCACTGCTTATCTTTAATGGCCTAAACTTCATTTTTATATATATATCATTGAAGAACCAGTTGTTTCGACCAAACCTTTTGAAAGTCAATTAGTTAAATGATATGGATAAACTAAATTGATAGCAATGCTGAAATTCACTTTTAAATTTTATAAATCCTCAGATTTTTTAACTTTCTGCCATTTATGAATAATGTGACAATCAAAGTTTCTTTTAATGTGTGATTTGTCTTTTGGAATTTTAGATAAAGATTCAAGTTAGAATTTTGTAGGAAAGGCAATTTTAATCAAGTAATGTTTGTCTCTGTACTTATGATGATTCATTCTTATTTTGATAGAAAGCTGGGGTATTGCAAAGGTAAGACCTCCTGTACATGTGTTGTAGTATTTGAAAGTACCTGTAGTAGCAGACATTCTATCTTTAGTAAATGTTTGAGTGGCATTCACAAGATTGCTTGTTCCAGACGTATGGGAGATCAAACGGAAAGCGTAACGCGTAAAGTCTGGTAGCGATGTACCGATGTCATTTTGGTTTAACTATGCAGTGAAGCAAATAAGGAGTTTTGACAAAGGAAACACTTAAAGTTTAGGTGCTCTGTGTTCTCCAATGTGTTTCCAGTTAAGAGCTAGAACAAAGAATTCCATACAACCTGATTTACTAACCCCAAAATATGTACGACATTATTTTTCCATTGGAATTTCAAGAAATCTAATGTTTATGAGGAGACTGCTCCCTATGTATTTACACTTATCCTTTTAGTATTGAAATATAAACTGTATATACAGTACTTTTATTTATTGATTACTGCCTCTAGACATATCAGCTCAGTGTTACTTTTGCAAAGCTGTAACATTGTACTGGAGTTCAGAGCACCATGGAACAGAATCAAACTCACTTCTACTTGATTTCAACTCTTATTTAACTATCTATGGACCTACATACAATGACATATATTCTCTTCCATACACTCAGGATTTTACCTTCAGATTAATCACTGAACAAATCTTATCAATAATTGTACTGTATACAAAAGAGATTGTACCTCTATAATTTCACATAGAATGAAATTATTACAGTACTGTATTCAAATTTTGCAGTTTCCTGAATGATTTAAGCTACTTAATATAAAAACTCCTAAGTCACAGTTAACTTGATATTACAACCATTAAATACCATATAATACATAATGCTATTTCTTAATATATTCCTCTATCTTCTTACAACAACCATAATGGTTTCAAAGAATATGTTACAGTAATTCTTTGGTTATCATGTGTGTTAGGTTCCATAGCTTTCAATTTGTGGAAGGAAAAACCACATGCCACACTTGGATCAGGGGTCAACTTGGCTGAGAAAGTGGAAGATTTTTTATCATTCTACAGTATTCTTCATTAATAAAAAAAAAAATCTAAATAACTATAAAGTACTGTACTATACATCCTTTCAGTATTTTCAATAAGTGGAAGATTTGGAGCTTGGTAAAGAGGATGTAAGTGTCCATTCTCCAGGTCAAAAATGGACTTTTGTATTCATATAAATGTTTATCTTTTGTGAGTCAGTTTTGTATCGATCCATTTTCTTATAAAATAGGCAAGTTATTTGACACCTGTATGTAGACTTTAATTAATGTGTAGAAAATAATAGTATAAAATGTCCCATTAATGTATGTTTGAATTGAAAAAATTATACGCTTAGTTAAAGTACAGAAATTGTATCGCAGATATATCACAAGAAGGATTATTTCGAAAGAGCGGAAGCCTCACTCGCCAGCAGGAACTGAAGAATCTTCTCAACTCGGGAGGAGACTTAAATCTGGACAGCGGTTCGCACTCCGCCCACGACTGCGCCTCTGTCCTGAAGTCGTTCCTCGCCGACCTGCCCGAACCGCTGCTGACAGAAGCTCATTATTCCATCCATTGTAAGATCGCTGGTAAGTCGATTGGAGAATTTTAGCGTATTTTATTTCAATTGTTTCAGTTTGTAATTTGTATGTCTGATGACTTCTCTCTACACTTTATTTAGCTTGTTTACTTTCTATCTAACCTTTTTTGCTTGTGTACTTTTTTCTCTACTCTTGTTTAACTTGTTTAATTTTTCTCTACACTTGTATAGCTTATTTACTTTCTCTCTACACTTGCTTTGGTTGTTTACTTTCTCTCTACACTTACTTTCATTGTGTACTTTTCTTTCTACACTTGTTTAGTTTGTTTATTTTCTCTCTACACTTGCTTTGCTTGTTTACTTTCTCTCTACACTTACTTTGATTGTGTACTTTTCTCTCTACACTTGTTTAGCTTGTTTATTTTCTCTCTACACTTGCTTTACTTGTGTAGTTTTCTCTGTACACTTGTTTACTTTCTCTCTACACTTGTTTACTTTCTCTCTACACTTACTTTGATTGTGTACTTTTCTCTCTACATTTACTTTGCTTGTGTACTTTTCTCTCTACACTTGTTTAGCTTGTTTATTTTCTCTCTGCACTTGTTTAGCTTGTTTACTTCCTCTCTACATTTACTTTGCTTGTGTACTTTTTTCTCTACACTTGTTTAGCTTGTTTATTTTCTCTCTGCACTTGTTTAGCTTGTTTACTTCCTCTCTACATTTACTTTGCTTGTGTACTTTTTTCTCTACACTTGTTTAGCTTGTTTATTTTCTCTCTGCACTTGTTTGGCTTGTGTGCATTCTCTCTGAATCCCCAAGTTAGGTTTTCTCCATAAAATTTCTCTGCGCCCATAGTGGTCAGGTTTGTTTACCACTGTATTGCAACTTCATTCTTCCTCATTTGACCAAATTAAGTAGGTTTTTATAGTTTTCATTCATCAGTTTATCAATAATCTCTACTTTTACAACTCATAGAAACCCCTTGCCCATGTTGTAATTGAAATTTCATGATATAAAAGTTTATAAATGGATGCTTGATCCCAGTAAAATGAACAATAATTGTGAACTGGTCCCACTAATGAATATCAGTAAAAGTTGAATGAACAATTATGAACTGTTCCCACTAATGAACAGCTTAAGGAACAAACTTAACTAGTCCTAGGGAAAGTTCATAAAATGATCTTAACACGTCGAAACTTTAACAAGCCACAGTGCAGAAGGCCCTCAACTATAAGCTATTTATAAGTAGAATTTGGTCTTAGGGTAGGCCTAACCTGAATCCCATGCCTATGATTTCCAGCTACAAAAGTCAACAAATAGTAAAGTTTAATATGAAATATATACTGTATCAGGTTATTACAAATGCTGTTTTGCTTACTGTATTAAATGATATGTTTTATATCGGTATTTCTTCATCTTATCTTTGTTATTTTCATTTGGATTTTTGTTTGTATCTCCAAAGAATGTTTGTAAGTCGCGGACCTTCTGTATTGAATGTTTTTTTTATTTTTCAGAAATGTTACAAGACCACATGTGCCAAGAGCAGAAAGAAGTTGCACACAACCGCCAGATAAAAGCATTAAGGCTGCTGTTTCTGTTGTTACCCCCAGAAAATTACCAACTGTTACAAGACCTCCTCATTTTGCTGCACCGCGTGACTGCGCACAAGGAACAGAACCTCATGTCCGCCACGAATCTGGGGACGATGTTTGCTCCACATATCTTGTGTCCCAGAAAGGTTGTGTTTTTTTGTAACTGGACTTTACTCATTTAATGCCCATAATTAGTGGAAATCGAATGTTCGTACCTGCTAGTATGTGCTCTTCCTTTCCCTAAAAAAAGTTTGTTTATACCCATGCTAAGTAATATACTTATGATCTTTTTATTCTGTCTGGAAGCATTGGTACTGCATGTGGAATATAAACATCATCATTTTCATCATCTCGTCCTTCGCCTATTGACGCAAAGGGCTTTGGTTAGATTTCGTCAGTCGTCTCTATCCTTAGCTTTTAAATCAATACTTCTCCATTCATCCTCTCGTACTTCATGATTCATAGTTCTCAGCCATATAAGCCTGGTTCTTCCAACACTTCTAGTGCCTTGTGGAGCCCAGCTGAACGTCTGGTGAACTAATTTCTCTTGGATAGTGCCAAGAGCATGCCCAAACCATCTCCATCTACCCCTCACCATGATCTCATCCACATATGGCACTCTAGTAATCTCTCTTATAGTTTCATTTCTGATCCTGTCCTGCCATTGTAACTCCCAATGTTCTTCTGAGGGCTTTGTTATAAAATCTACAAAATCTGTTGGAGGATGATCATGTTCATACAGGAACATATATATAAACAATATTAATCTTTAATGATATATTTAGAATTAATTACAAGTTAGGAATCACCACAGACAAAGCCAAATTATATAGTTATTAAAAAACTTATAAACAAGCAAATTAGGTACTTTTCCAGTGTGAATACAAAACCTCATACTGTAACAGGAGTATCATTTCAGTGAAGCTGTAATGGCCATTTAAGCATTTGCGTAGGTAACTGTAGTTGCTAGTGGGTAAGGCTAATCCCCAGCCACCCGACAGTCGGCGAAACTCTCTTTGGTTTTAGCCGCAAACTGTACAGACAGACGTGCTTTTGCTGCCTCTTGTGGCTGTTTTTAATCTTTTGCTTTTTCTTATGGTTTGAATAAATGTGCTGGTGGATAGTCATGTTCGATGGATATATGAAACAAAGATAAGGATGTGAGGTTGTCTTTTGGATACACTAAAAATGTGCTTGTTTTTTTTTGCAAACTTGCCGTTATTCACAACATGCTTGTTGCTACCGTTCCCTCACTTTAGATATTACTTTACTTTACCATACTTAAGAGAGGTGTCTGGTGAGGATCTGACCCACAAAACTGTCCTCGGCCTTGACAATTGAGTAAGAGAACCGCATCTCCTTGAAAGAAGCGACCAGAGGTCAGGGTGATTTCCCTCTTATTCTTGTGAGGGCTGTATGATTCTACCTGAAGGGGACTCGAATTACAGCACCAAAGACACTTCATTAGCACCGGTAGACTAAAGAAAAAGATTTCCAGGCATAACAGTTGGAGGTTAGCCAGGGCACCAGCTACTTGTTGAGATACTACCGCTAGAGAGTTATTGGGTCCTTTGACTGGCCAGACAGTACTACATTGGATTCCTCTCTGGTTACAGCTCATTATGTCTTTGCCTACACATAGACCAAATAGTCTAGCATATTCTTTCCACATTCTCTTCTGTCCTCATGCACCTGACAACACTTAGATTATACCAAATGCCTCTTCGCTCAAGGGGATAACTACTGCTTGTAGTTGTTCAGTGGCTACTTTCCTCGTGGTAACGACAGAAGAGACTAGTTATGGTCAGCAGCTCTTCTATGAGGACACTCCAAAATCAAACCATTGTTCTCTAGTCTTGGGTAGTGCCATAGCCACTGTCTTGGATTAGAGTTCTCTTGCTTGAGTGTACACTTGTGCATGCTGTTCTATCTTATTTCACTTTCCTGTTTTTTTGTTTCAGTTTTTTATAGTTTATATATGAAAGATCTAATTTTACGTTATTACTGTTCTTGGTATATTTTATTTTTATTTTTTATTACTTCTCTTGTAATTTTTTTTATTTCTTTGTTTTCTTTGCTCACTGAGATATTTTTCCCTGTTGGACCTGTTCGGCTTATAGCATCTGGCTTTTCCAATTACGGTAATAGCTTAATTTAGATGCACAGTATATAAACCATTTCTCTTATATGATCATACATCTCAGATGCTGTATCCACACGTAGATATAGGTGCTTCCATAACCTCCTGCCAATTTTTTTAGCAGAAACCTAATCTAACAACTGAGACATCTTTTTCCCAGGTCGTTAGGAGTTTGGTAGGGATCATTAGATCGGCTCATTTTACAGATCCAAGTTTGACATCCGAAGAATTGAACCAGCCAGTTTGGTTATAAGACATCCCTCCCTCCTAAGGATAAGTATCCCATTATAGGACTAGTTTGTATTTGCGTAGGAACAAATCCTTCAAGATACATTCCCTGCTTAAACTGCCGAGAAAGTCCCCAAGTTAAGGTCAAAGTGGTGTATTGAGATATTACCGCTCGAGAGTTATGGGGGTCTTTTGACTGGCCAGACAGTACTACATTGGATCCTTCTCTCTGGTTACGGTTCATTTTCCCTTTGCCTACACACACACACACACATACACACACTGAATAGTCTGACCTATTCTTTACACATACTCCTCTGTTCTCATACACCTGACAACACTGATTACCAAACAATTCTTCTTACATCACTGTAATTGTTCAGTGGCTACTTTCCTCTTGGTAAGGGTAGAAGAGACACTCAAGCCATGGTAAGCAGCTCTTCTAGGAGAAGGACACTCGAAAATCAAACCATTGTTCTCTAATCTTGGGTAGTACCATAGCCTCTGTACCATGGTCTTCCACTGTCTTTTGGGTTAGAGTTCTCTTGCTTGAGGGTACACTTGGGCACACTATTCTATCTTATTTCTCTTACTCTTGGTTAAAGTTTTTATAGCTAATATAGTAGATATGTATTTTAATCTTATTGCTCTTCTTAAAATATTTTATTTTTCTTTGTTTCCTTTCCTCACTGAGCTATTTTCCCTGTTGGGGCCCCTGGGCTTATAGTATACTGCTTTTCCAACTAGGGTTGTAGCTTAGTAAATGATAATAATAATAACTAGAGAATTATACTCCTTCTGAAGGACACTGTTTTTATAGTTAGGAAAAATACAAATTACTTTATAAATATATAATATTTTAGGAAGGTAACTACAAAATCATACTCTGATATACTCCGGTTTGTAGAGGTAGGTAAAATAAAAAATTATTAATAAAAAATAAATTATAAATTTGTAATACTTCAGTCTGTACAGTAGTACGTTTAAAACGAAGTTGTAAAACTGATCGTTCAAATATACTTTATTGAATCTTTCAATTTTTTTGAACTAATTTTAAATCATTTACAGATGACTGGAAGTGACTTGCAATATTTGTCGGGTACGTTAAGCACTGCTGTTGCTTTCATGATCGAAAATGCTCCGCATCTTTTCCAAGTGAGTCTTGACCGTCTTTTAGTCTTTGGCAGGAAGTAAATACAAGTTCTAAGTCTGAAAGCATCTTTTCCAAGTGAGATCTGACCATTTTTTAGTCTTTGGTAGGAAGTAAATATAGGTTCTAAGTCTGAAAACATCTTTTCCTAGTGAGTCCTGACCATATTTTAGTCTGATAGGAAGTAAATAGAAGTTCTAACTGCAAGAATTTTTTCCAAGTGAGTCTTGATCATTTTTAGTCTTTGATAGGAAGTAAATATAAGTTCTAACGGAAAGTATCTTTTCCAAGTGAGATCTGACCATTTTTTAATCTTCCTGGATGATTTAAAAACAAAAAATTATATATTTACCTCAGTTTTTCTAAGTTAAGGTTAAGTATAATGAATTTCTTGAGCTCGTCGGGGTTTTTCTCAAAATGGTATCTCTCTGCGACACAGTAATCTATATTTCACTGTGTTTGCATACAGTTGATAGTCCCTTGTATTTCTGTTCAGGTACCCCTCGAGCTGGAATATGACGTTCTTCAGTACTGGAATAATAAGAAGAGGTTGAGACATCAATTGTCCAAAGTGAGTTCTTTATATAAAGCAAAATATATACAAAAGGTCCCCAATTATAAACATTCAAAGATATAAACATAAATCCAACTAAAAATAACAAAGATAAGATAAAGAAATACTATAATAAACAATATTATATCATTGAATACAGTAATCAAAATGACATTTGTAATAAACTGACATCTACTTCATATGAAACTATACTATTTCTTGATATTTTTAGCTATAAATCATAGGTATTGGATTCAGGTTTGGCTTAACCTAAGCCAAAATCCTTGAAAATTTGACTTAAAAACAGTTTGACTTACAAACAGCTTCTTGGAACCTACTAAAGTTAGTGAGTTGAGGACCTTCTGTATAAAGCACAAAAAATGTGATCCAAAGATTGATTGATTGATTTGAGGTTTTCCGGCATCCTGACATCTAAGGTCATTGATGCCAAAGAAGGAGGAAGATTTGTACTTGGTGTACCGTAAACAAATCACATTACTCTATTATCTATAAGTAGATTGTGTTATTTCAAGTACAAGTTAACCAGTACAGTACATTAATGATTGTACTGGTTGCAGACACAGAAGAGAAGCTTGACCGACTAGTGACAGAATTTGGAAGGGTGTGTGAGAGAAGGAAGTTGAGAGTTAATGTGGGTAAGAGTAAGATTATGAGATGTACGAGTAGGGAGGGTGGTGCGAAGTTGAATGTCATGTTGAATGGAGAGTTACTTGAGGAGGTGGATCATTTTAAGTACTTGTGGTCTGTTGTTGCAGCAAATGGTGGAGTGGAAGCAGATGTACTTCAGAGAGTGAACGAAGGATGCCAAGTGTTGGGGGCAGTTAAGGGAGTAGTAAAAAATAGAGGGTTGGGCATAAATGTAAAGAAAGTTCTGTTCTTGTTATTTCAAGTATATTTAGTCTTCAAGTACAAGTTAACCAGTACATTAATGATTTGATGTCACAAAATAGTTGCTTATGATAAATTTGTTGTACAGTACACTATCCTCTTTTCGGTATTGTACAGGTATAGTCTTGAAACACTATTGCAATACAAAAATTACTAACTGCATCTTATTATATTTGCAATATTTATTTAACTCAATATATTCTATATATAACTCAAATTAAATCATGATTGCTAGTGTTACTTTACCTGGAGACAATATTTTATAGTAATTTTGCATTATTTTATTAAAATTAGTTATACAGAGAATGTTAAAAGAAATCTATCTGAAATCCTAATGATTTTAATCCATTTGAGAGGTCTTTAGCATTATTTTATTTGGATTAGTTATACAGAAAACGTTAAAAGAAAGTTGTATAAAATACTAAAACTTCTAATCCCTCTTCAGAGGTCATTAATGGATGCTCCTACGAATACAATATTCACCTTCATCGACCGGGAGTTGACGGCCCAGGCGAACGACAAAGACGTCACCGAAGTGGCCCTGGCCGAACTCTATGCCTACGTGCAATCGTTGCCGGACTCGGCCAAGAAGAAACGTCTGATCAAGAAGTTCAATCACGCCAGCGGGATCGGGACGCCGCACCTCAACAACAGTACTGTGTCTCGAAAGCAAGAAGTCCCGGGGAAAAGCTTGGGTGATTCCATAAAGGTTAACGTTGTTGTCATTTTTTGTTTTGAGGTTTTATATATATATATAAAGCGATTGTGACGCAGTTCCAGTAGGCCCTGCTGCTTCCTCCGGTGCCTTAGATGACCGCGGAGGTAGCAGCAGTAGGGGATTCAGCATTATGAAGCTTCATCTGTGGTGGATAATGTGGGAGGTTGGGCTGTGGCACCCTAGCAGTACCAGCTGAACTCGGTTGAGTCCCTGGTTAGGTTGAAGGAACGTAGAGAGTAGAGGTCCCCTTTTTGTTTTGTTTCATTGTTGGTGTCGGCTACCCCCCAAAATTGGGGGAAGTGCCTTGGTATATATATGTATATGTATATATAAAGCCTATTATGTTAACCCTTTTACCCCCAAAGGACGTACTGGTACGTTTCACAAAAGCCATCCCTTTACCCCCATGGACGTACCGGTACGTCCTTACAAAAAAAATGCTATAAAAATTTTTTTTTCATATTTTTTGATAATTTTTTGAGAAAATTCAGGCATTTTCCAAGAGAATGAGACCAACCTGACCTCTCTATGACAAAAATTAAGGCTGTTAGAGCAATTTAAAAAAAATATACTACAAAATGTGCTGGGAAAAAAATAACCCCCTGGGGGTTAAGGGTTGGAAATTTCCAAATACCTCGGGGGTAAAAGGGTTAAGGTAATTGTAATGATTAAGGAGTTATTTTCCTGCCTCGTCCATTCCACAAGTGAAGAGAATTCGATTTAATTGTAGCTTCGATGTACTTTTAGCTACTTCTCATCTTCACTTGCATCGAATGTCGTTTCTCGGATACAAACCTTTGAGGATATTCTTGCAGTTCTCATCAAGTGATGGAATCTTTAAAAAGTTTCAGCTTATTATATATGGTAATTTTTGATTAGAAGAAAAAGCCATTAATGATAATATATAGAATTTCTGAATATTGTAATGCAGTCATGAGAAGATTATTGAATCTTTATGCTATATTTAGCCTTTTAAGTTTTGTAGCGAGGCACATTCGCTTGATCGTACTGCAAGTAATCACACCAATTAGTAATGTCAAACATCATTCAGTACATTAGTGCATTAAAAGAAAAAATAATAAACATTACCTAAGGATCAATTATCTAGCCCTGAATCCAAATGAACCGCTCAAATTTTTACTGCATTGGCAACCCTGATACCTCCTATTCTGTCGTGCCATTGGTAACACTGCAGGGTGGAGCAAGAGTCAAAAATGTTATTTTGTCAGTTTGCTTTGAGCGACGGTCGGATAACAACGGCTACTCCTTTATTAATTCAGTCTTTTGGAATCGTCATAAACATTGTTGATGATATGCAGTGAGTGCATGTGGTATTTTAGCCTTCTGAAAGTGTTATAAACATGTACAAAGGCTCTGAATTTCTATTACCCATGAGAGTCTTTTCAACAGATTGTTGCCATAGCTTCCTCAAGCATTTGTTGGTTTGTAGTGTCTTATAGCAATTCCAGTGTTAAGGGTGCTTTGTTTTATCTTGCTTGATGCTATTAATATGGCAGTCGTTATTTCTGCAACCCATCGAAATTGGAGTTCTCAAGAATTACCGATGCTTCCACTTCTAATTCTGTGAGAAGACAGCCGCAGGAAATGCATGAGTTCTAAGGAATGTTATGAGAATGTTCGAATGCAGAGGAAAGGTTTTTTAATCATTCTTCCATCGGCATATTGTGTTGCTCTTGGCCAAAAATGAATGGCTGCGTAGTTCAATAATCATAGGTCATTGCAGCAGGAAGGGCTTTAGAAGGCCACGGTTAATGAGAAATTTTTGTCATGGACTTTCCGGTAAGTGTTGGGTGTTCAGTATATAGCTCCTAGTCTTACAACAAGCTCACTTTAGACATCCGAAAGATTTCAAGTAGGAAGTCTTTTTTTTTTTTTTTTTTTTTTTTTTTTTTTTTTTTTTTTTTTGTTTTTTTTTTTTTTTTGTTTTCTGAGTGCTTCAATCTTTGGAATTGGCATTTTATGTGGAGTACGCTGTATAATTCTCCTTCCCCAAGACTGTATATGGCAAACTGATCTGTTAGCTCCGGCAGGGCACAGGGTTTCCACGTGTGCTATAACCAGAGAAACAGCCTTCAAGTAATTAATTACCTGTTCAGTGAGAACCTCTCTTACGTAGAAGTACCTGATGTGCCTAATCGTACTTGTTGCTTTTAAGTCTCTTTGTTGGTTCTTGTTGCTTTTTGTTTAGAATGTGATTTCATTTTTTTAGAGAGGCATTTTGTTGGATGGGGGCTCTGGTTAGGGGTCCTGGGTGTCCATGGGAACCAGGATCCAAGAGTCGACAGGCTCAGAGTCATGACTACAACAGTGACTCTCAGGTGGAATATTCCTGTCATTAAATGTTGGAGATGGCTTCTTGATGACAGTGCCTTCTCATGTGAGGTGACAGGTAGTCTGCTGGTCAGTGGTGGCAACTGTGGGCTGTGTGAAGTTTCCCCCTTTTTTGCCTGACACTGAACCAGTAAGACAAGATCCCTTCGGGAGTTGGAGTTGCCAACTGTGACTTTTCCCTCCGCTTATAATGCCATTCTGAGGAGTGGTTTGGCATTCGTAAGTGCCTCTCTGTTAGGTGACTCTGAGGATTTAGTAACAGGCCTATCCTGGAGATTGTTCAGATCCTAACACACTGTTGGTGCGCTCCCTCCTCTTTGACGTTAAGTGCTTCAAGGCCTCCTTGTGCCTTTTGCCTGGCACAGTGCCTGGATGAATCAGATGACTAGTAGTCTGTGGTCAGTGTTGGTGATTTGAGTCACAGGTGGAGTTCCCTCAAGTCTACTAATACTGAAAACAATGCCTTGGTCCAGGGACTCATTCCGCTGAAAAGAGGTGTCCTCTTCCCTTGCTCTTTTTCTCTTGACGCCAGCACCTTATCATCTCTGGTGTCATGATAGTTTGAGGCCTGTGCTGACAACTTTGGGTTTTCACCAGGCTCTTTTGTTGTTAAGCTAAACGCTGCCTGCCAACTCCTGATGTTGCTTGGCAACAGCTCCTCCAGGGGTTAGGTGGCAGATGTTCTCGGTCAGTGTTGGCCACGTTAGTTGTCGTTTGCAATAACTCCAGGTCACTTAACACTGCGAGGTTTAATCAGTCTAATTACTCACTTAATGCGCATGATTCGCCTTCTACCTGTCCCCACTCTTTCTGACAAAAGCATTTTCTCTGAAGCAACAGGTAGTCTGCCACTCGGTGTTAGCTACCCTGGTCTGTGTGAAATTCCTCCCTTCACCTAGCACTGTTCCAGCGAGATGGTTTGTATCTCTGGTAGACGGAGTTGTCAACTATGCCTTTCCCTTTTATGTCATTCTCAAGAGTTGTTTCGGCATTTGTTAGTGGTTTCTGGTCAGCGGCTTTGTGGAGTTAGTTACAAGGCTGTCCTGGTGACTGTTCCGATTCCAACTGTGTGCGCGCTTCCTCCTTTTTGGCTGTTGAGCAGGAGGAGGTATGTTGAGGTTTCTCTTGTCAAGATGTTTAGGCTTCCTTTATTTGATTTCCTTTCTCGATTGGAGTATTTGCTGCCTAACTCAAGATTGGCTTTTGACTGCTTGTACGCGGTCTTCTGTTGATTTACAAAGAAGATTTTCGTTTTTCCCTTGGGGCAAAATTTCTGTTGGAGTCTTTTTTTTTTTTTTTTTTTTTTTTTTTTTTTTTTTTTTTTTTTTTTTTTTTTTTTTTCCTTCCTCATGTTCTTTGAGAGATTTTGTTTAGCTCTAGTAGCCTTAACCAGTGCTTTTTTTTATGTTGCCTGCTTCTGGGTCTCGTTTTGTGAGAGGAAGAGGTGGTAGGCGAGAAGCTAGCTTCTTTTATTGTCACAGGAGTTTTGTTTGCTTCCATTCGGCCGTCTTCTGGCACTTCTCCAAAGGCATTGTCTTCTGAACTCCATAAAGCTATGGGTGCCTTTCGCCTCATAGTTTGTATGATTTTATAGGCTGGACATTTGTTGTTTCCTCAGGAGTTGTCGGACGATGGTCTGTCCTCCTCCTAAGTGATTCTTCAGGCAATCACTGTTTGGACTGACCTTCAATTCTCCCTTGGTCTTTTTGTTTGCAGTTCGCTTTGTTTCATGTGAGAATTGTTCAGGTTCAGTATATCCTTGCTTGAATTAATCTTTGGTGTTACCTCCTATTCATAAATGAGGAAATTCTCTAATTCCCTTCTATTTGTCAGTGGGGATAAATAGGCAGATAAAGTATCTTAAGGTAATGTTTATTAATATGCAATTTTCATTCTAAAATTAATAGTAGTAATACTTGGCTGGATGATATAGATAGTCCCACCCAACCCTCCCCACTTTTGGTATTACGCAACTGAGGAAAGAATAGTTTTGACTCGTTCCAGCTATCAGTGTTACCAATTGCAGGACAGAATTGGAGATGTCAGGGTTGCCAATGTGGTAAAAATTGTGACATGTTAATAGAATTCAGGGCCCAGGTAAGTATTTTTGATATGAATATTAAAATAAAAATTCCATATTTATTCTTTTATGATAGTTGAGAAATGAGAATACGATAAAATTGTAAATGTTTTGTAGACTAAGATGCAATTTGCCTTAAAAATTGATATAAAAGCAAAGTTTGAAAACCTTGTGCTCAAATGAAGTAATTTTAAGGTAGCTACTGAGAAAAGTTTTTAAGTTCTTGTAGCTCAAAATAAACCGACAGAAAATGATGTAAATTAAAAGAAGACAGGATGTGATACATTTACAGTATGCCACATAGGTCTGGCTGTAAGTCCCCTCCATCCTACTAAGAGATCCTTATTGACCAAAATTAATCTTTTGAAATGAAAGTAGGAATCCTGAGCTGACTAAATTAAGGTTTTATCAAATAACAATCCTGATTAGAGAATTTCTTTCAGTGTTATGTCCTAAAGTCCTTTCTTTTGATTGCAGAAACATTTGTTTTACAAAACGATCAAGTCCTCCAAGTCCAAATCGACGCCAATTGCGTCCTTGGTCGCCACGGTCGGAGTCAAACGAACTAACAGCGAGGATATTTTAAGTGTGAGTATCAGATGCTTTCTTGTTGGAAGAGGGATTTTAAGTCTAAAATTCAATTGTTAAGCTCAACCTTTGTAATACAGGGAGCCTTATATTGGTACATTTTATTTAATAGAATGTTAATAGAAGAACTTGTAAGATTAAACAAAGTACATAAATTTTTGATGTGGTGTTCAGTCATCCGAAAGAATTATATAATTCGAAGCATCCATCAACATAGACTTAAATGGTTGTTCCTATGCAAATTACAAACCTTTTAGTTTAACCGTAAAAAATTTTACGCGATGTGTGGATAACCCTCTGCTAGTTGCGGGGAGGAGCGTAAGGTAGATCAACTCGTACCCTCGCCCAGTAACTGAGCTAACTCTAGATTTAGCTACAGTTGAGTGCAGAGTCTCTCTCTCTCTCTCTCTCTCTCTCTCTCTCGCTCTCTCTCTCTCTCTCTCTCTCTCTCTCTCTCTCTCTCTCTCTCTCTCTCTCTCTCTCCAGGTTTATTTACCGGCCATTTGTTCCTGTGCCGATACAGACTTCAAAGTCATTTATATGGGTTCACTCCTGGTTCGGTTTGTTCGACAGATAGAAAAAAGTGCTTAACTGCCCAACATTTCATGGCAAAAATGGAAACTTTAACATTTGGCTATTTTCCACATACCTCAGGAGTTTTTCATTGAAAATATGGGAAAACTTGAAATCTATACAGTACTGTATACCTTTTATGATTGTAACAGATACTATTCCCGTTGAAAATGCAGTCAAACTTACTTTCAATGTCCTTCATAATTGTAACAAATAAAGTTGAACATGCACTGACCACACATTACTCATAAAACATCTCTCTGAAGCATTCTAAGACAAAATTTCAGACCGCGAAAATGTTTAGATTTTTCATGACCGTGACCCCATGCTTAGAAGATAGGAAACTGTCCTCTGTCGCCTTAGAATTGGGGACACGCGCTTTACACGAGTTCTTGATGACTGGCAGGTGCCAACCCTTTTGCAATGATTGCTTGGTTCCCCTGATTGTTACTTATTGAATGTCCCAGTCTTGGGGACTATTATTATTATTATTATTATTATTATTATTATTACTACTACTACAAGGCCGCGGGGGCATAAAAACAAGAATAGCGCCAACGTTACCCCTGCGTGTCGTAAGAGGCGACTAAAAGGGACATGACGAGGGGGCTAGGAACCTCCTCTCCTGTACTACATCCTGTGAGACATCGACAAAGAGATGGAGCTGGGGGGAGAGTGACTGCTCCCCGCACTCTAGTTTTGGGGTGATTGAATGTGCGTGGATGTAGTACGATAGAGAGTAAAAGATGTGAAATTGGAAGTATGTTTAGGAATAGAAGGATGGATGTATTGGCCTTGTGTGAGACGAAGATAAAAGGAAAGGGTGAAGTGATGTTTGGGGAAATGTCTGGTAGAGTGTCTGGGATTGAAAGGGGAAGAGCGAGAGAGGGGGTGGCTTTATTGCTGAGTGAATGGATGACAGGTAAAGTTGTGGAATGGAAGGAGATATCATCTAGGTTAATGTGGGTAAGGGTTAGGTTGAGTAGGGAATGTTGGGCGTTTGTCAGTGCGTATGGGCCAGGTAGTGAGAAAAGTGAAGAAGAGCGGAATGAGTTCTGGAATTAATTAACTAGGTGTGTAGAAGGACTGGGTAGAAGGAATTATGTAGTTGTCATGGGGGACTTAAATGCTAGAGTGGGCGCTGCAGAGGTAGAAGGTGTCATTGGGAAGTATGGCGTACCAGGTGAAAATGAGAGTGGTGAGAGACTGGTAGATATGTGTGTTGAGCAAGAGATGGTGATAAGTAATAGCTTTTTTAAAAAGAAAGTTAAAAATAAGTATACATGGGTAAGAGTGGCAAATGGAAGAGTAGTAGAAAGGGCATTAATGGATTATGTGTTGATAACTAAAAGAATGTTTGGAAGATTGAAAGACGTGCACGTGTTTAGGGGTATGGCTAACGGTATGTCTGATCATTTTTTGGTGGAAGGAAAATTAGTTGTAGCAAAAGAATGGGAGAATAGAGTAGGTGGATGTAAAAGGGAGGTAGTGAGGGTTGAAGAGCTAATAAAACCGGGGGTAAAAAGTAAATATCAGGGAAGGTTGAAAATGATATATGACGAAGTGAAAGTAAGAGAAACTGGCAATTTAGAAGAGGAGTGGAAGTTAGTAAAAGAAAATTTTGTTGGGATTGCAAGTGATGTGTGGGGAAAGAAGGTTGTTGGAGGCAGCATGAGGAAGGGCAGTGAATGGTGGAATGAAGGAGTGAAGGTAAAAGTGAAAGAGAAAAAGAGGGCTTTTGAAGAATGGCTGCAGAGTAATAGTATAGAGAAGTATGAAAAATATAAAGAGAAAAATGTGGAAATAAAGCGCAAGGTACGTGAGGCAAAGAGGGCAGCTGACCTGAGGTGGGGTCAGGGATTGGGTCATTCATATGAAGAGGATAAGAAGAAGTTTTGGAAAGAAGTGAAGAGAGTAAGAAAGGCTGGCTCAAGAATTGAAGAGACAGTGATAGATGGAAATGGAAGGTTGTTAAAAGGAGAGGAGGCAAGGAAAAGATGGGCGGAATATTTTGAAAGTTTACTGAATGTTGAGGATAATAGGGAGGCAGATATAATTGCTGTTGCAGGTGTTGAGGTGCCAGTGATGGGAGATGAGAATGAGAGAGAGATTACAATAGATGAAGTGAGGAGAGCACTAGATGAAACGAGAGTAGGAAAAGCATCTGGTATGGATGGTGTGAGAGCTGAGATGTTGAAGGAGGGGGGTGTGACTGTACTTGAATGGTTGGTGAGATTGTTTAATATGTGTTTTGTGTTGTCAATGGTACCAGTAGATTGGGTTTGTGCATGTATTGTACCACTATATAAGGGTAAGGGAGATGTGCATGAGTGTTGTAATTCAAGAGGTATTAGTTTGTTAAGCGTAGTTGGAAAAGTGTATGGTAGAGTAATGATTAATAGGATCAAGGATAAAACAGAGAATGCAATCTTAGAAATACAGGGTGGTTTTAGAAGAGGTAAGGGTTGTATGAATCAGATTTTTACAGTTAGGCAGATATGCGAGAAATATTTAGCAAAAGGTAAGGAGGTGTATGTTGCGTTTATGGATCTGGAGAAAGCGTATGATAGAGTTGATAGGGAAGCAATGTGGAATGTGATGAGATTATATTGAGTTGGTGGAAGGTTGTTGCAAGCAGTGAAAAGTTTCTACATAGGTAGTAAAGCATGTGTTAGGATAGGAAATGAAGTGAGTGATTGGTTTCCGGTGAGAGAGGGGCTGAGACAGGGATGTGTGATGTCGCCGTGGTTATTTAACTTGTATGTTGATGTAGTGGTGAGAGAGGTGAATGCTCGAGTGCTTGGACGAGGATTAAAACTGGTAGACGAGAATGACCATGAATGGGAGGTAAATCAGTGTTTGTTTGCGGATGATACTGTACTGGTTGCAGACACAGAAGAGAAGCTTGGACGATTAATGACAGAATTTGGAAGAGTGTGTGAGAGAAGGAAGTTGAGAGTTAATGTGGGTAAGAGTAAGGTTATGAGATGTACGAGAAGGGAAGGTGGTGCAAGGTTGAATGTCATGTTGAATGGAAAGTTACTTGAGGAGGTAGATCAGTTTAAGTACTTGGGGTCTGTTGTTGCAGCAAATGGTGGAGTGGAAGCAGATGTACGTCAGAGAGTGAATGAAGGTTGCAAAGCGTTGGGGGCAGTTAAGGGAGTAGTAAAAAAATAGAGGGTTGGGCATGAATGTAAAGAGAGTTCTATGTGAGAAAGTGATTGTACCAACTGTGATGTATGGATCGGAGTTGTGGGGAATGAAAGTGATGGAGAGACAGAAATTGAATGTGTTTGAGATGAAGTGTCTAAGGAGTATGGCTGGTGTATCTCGAGTAGATAGGGTTAGGAACGAAGTGGTGAGAGTGAGAACGGGTGTAAGAAATGAGTTAGCAGCTAGAGTGGATATGAATGTGTTGAGGTGGTTTGCCCATGTTGAGAGAATGTAAAATGGCTGTCTGCTAAAGAAGTTGATGAATGCAAGAGTTGATGGGAGAAGTACGAGAGGAAGGCCAAGGTTTGGGTGGATGGATGGAGTGAAGGAAGCTCTGGGTGATAGGAGGATAGATGTGAGCGAGGCAAGAGATCGTGCTAGAAATATGAATGAATGGCGAGTGATTGTGACGCAGTTCCGGTAGGCCCTGCTGCTTCCTCCGATGCCTTAGATGACCGCGGAGGTAGCAGCAGTAGGGGATTCAGCATTATGAAGCTTCATCTGTGGTGGATAATGTGGGAGGGTGGGCTGTGACACCCTAGCAGTACCAGCTGAACTCGGTTGAGTCCCTTGTTAGGCTGGGAGGAACGTAGAGAGTAGAGGTCCCCTTTTTGTTTTTGTTTCTTTGTTGATGTCGGCTACCCCCCAAAATTGGAGGAAGGGCCTTGGTATATGTATGTATGTATTTGGAAAAGCAAGGTACTATAAGCCCATGGGCCCCAATAGGGAAAGATAGTCCAGTGAGGAAAGGAAACTAGGAAATAGATATACTACAAGAGGAGTAACGAACATTCAAAATAAAATGTTTTAAGAAGAATAACTATATTAAATTAGATCGTTCATTTCTTGGTGACGTTTTTAAGTTCATGAAATTTTGAATGATTCATTATAAAGTTATTTATTCATTTGTTTTATTTTTCAATTTTTATCTTGAATTAAGTATTCGTTATTAATCCTACTCCCATCGGCATCAATGACCATTGATGTAATGATGCCAGACTTCAACAGTCATTCATTCATTCATTCATTACCTCCGCCAACAAAGTTGGAAGGAGGTTATGTTTTACCCTGTGTTTGTGCGTTTGTTTTTTAACAGCTTCTTGGTCACAATTTTAATCATAGAGTAATGAAACTTGCAGGGATTAACTATTATATAAAAAGGTGGAAATTATTAAATTTTGGAAGGTCAAGGTCACATACATACATATATATACCAAAGGCACTTCCCCCAATTTTGGGGGTTAGCCGACATCAACAAGAAACAAAACAAATAAGGGGACCTCTACTCTCTACGTTCCTCCAGCCTAACCAGGGACTCAGCCGAGTTCAGCTGGTACTGCTAGGGTGCCACAGCCCAACCTCCCACATTTCCACCACAGATGAAGCTTCATAATGCTGACTCCCCTACTGCTGTTACCTCCGCGGTCATGTAAGGCACCGGAGGAAGCAGCAGGGCCTACCGGAACTGCGTCACAATCGCTCGCCATTCATTCCTATTTCTAGCACGCTCTCTTGCCTCTCTCACATCTATCCTCCTATCACCCAGAGCTTTCTTCACACCATCCATCCACCCAAACCTTGGCCTTCCTCTTGTACTTCTCCCATCAACTCTTGCATTCATCACCTTCTTTAGCAGACAGCCATTTTACATTCTCTCAACATGGCCAAACCACCTCAACACATTCATATCCACTCTAGCCGCTAACTCATTTCTTACACCCGTTCTCACCCTCACCACTTCGTTCCTAACCCTATCTACTCGAGATACACCAGCCATACTCCTCAGACACTTCATCTCAAACACATTCAATTTCTGTCTCTCCATCACTTTCATTCCCCACAACTCCGATCCATACATCACAGTTGGTACAATCACTTTCTCATATAGAACTCTCTTTACATTCATGCCCAACCCTCTATTTTCTACTACTCCCTTAACTGCCCCCAACACTTTGCAACCTTCATTGACTCTCTGACGTACATCTGCTTCCACTCCACCATTTGCTGCAACAACAGACCCCAAGTACTTAAACTGATCCACCTCCTCAAGTAACTCACCATTCAACATGACATTCAACCTTGCACCACCTTCCCTTCTCGTACATCTCTTAACCTTACTCTTACCCACATATAACCTTACTCTTACCCACATTAACTCTCAACTTCCTTCTCTCACACACCCTTCGAAATTCTGTCACTAGTCGGTCAAGCTTCTCTTCTGTGTCTGCTACCAGTACAGTATCATCCGCAAACAACAACTGATTTACCTCCCATTCATGATCATTCTCGCCAACCAGTTTTAATCCTCGTCCAAGCACTCGAGCATTCACCTCTCTCACCACTCCATCAACATACAAGTTAAACAACCACGGCGACATCACACATCCCTGTCTCAGCCCCACTCTCACCGGAAACCAATCGCTCACTTCATTTCCTATTCTAACACATGCTTTACTACCTTTGTAGAAACTTTTCACTGCTTGCAACAACCTTCCACCAACTCCATATAACCTCATCACATTCCACATTGCTTCCCTATCAACTCTATCATATGCTTTCTCCAGATCCATAAACGCAACATACACCTCCTTACCTTTTGCTAAATATTTCTCGCATATCTGCCTAACTGTAAAAATCTGATTCATACAACCCCTACCTCTTCTAAAACCACCCTGTACTTCCAAGGTCACAGTCAAGCTAAATGTCCAATTCACATAATCAGCCATAAGTTTGGACATCGTTGTCTCAGACTTCAAATTTGGTTCATGTTTGAGTGTATGAAAATCCACGCCAATTAATACATATTAAGGTCAAGGTCATGGTCGAGAAATAAGCTGGCGCGGTGAAGGTTTGCACTCTACTGAGTGTCCTAGTTTGTACTAAAAAGGACCACAACATTGAACAAATTTAAATTTTGATTTGGACCTCACATTCAATTGCCCAAGTGAGATAGTTCCTGTATGTAGAGAAAGCTGATCAGTACTTAGCAGCTACACATTTTTATTATTGTTCTTCATCCAATTGTAAATAATGTTTTGGTAACAAATCAGTTAAGGAAATGTTATCAGGATTTTTTTTTTTTTATTTAATTTTTTTTTTTTTTTTTGTGGTGTGTATTATGTGGTCATTGCTATCGGAACTGTGGCTTTTGCTGTGCTTATCTGCAAAGATAAGTAGTACGCTTAAGATCTAATAATAAGGATTATATACAACATTACGATGTCTCACAGGATGTAGATACAGGAGAGGGGGTTCCCAGCCCCCTCGTCCCGTCCCTTTTAGTCACTTCTTACGACACGCAGGGATAACGTTGGCGCTATTCTAATTTTTTATATGCCCCCGCGGCCACAGGGGGCTAGGCTGGAGGAACGTAGAGAGTAGAGGTCCCCTTTTTGTTTTTGTTTCATTTGTTGATGTCGGCTACCCCCCAAAATTGGGGGAAATGCCTTGGTATATGTATATATGTATACATCATTACTTATAATCACTAACATAATTAAAGTCATACACGTACGGATACAACAATGTTGCACACGATACTTGTATCACGATGGTGTTACATAAGCTTTACATACAATTTACAATTCATTAAAAGTCAATACATAACAGTTTTAGCCAGTAACTAAACCATATTTTTAATGAGTGGCAACTTATTAAATAAAAGCAAATTTCTTATAATAATAATGATGATACTTCATACTTTTCAAGTTCTGCCAATTTTGATTGTTTTCTAATTTCAGAGTCCGATCTTTTGCCAATTTTGATTGTTTTCTAATTTCAGAGTCCGATCTTTTGCCAATTTTGATTGTTTTCTAATTTCAGAGTCCGATCTTTTGCCAATTTTGATTGTTTTCTAATTTCAGAGTCAGATCTTTTGCCAATTTTGATTGTTTTTTAATTTCAGAGTCCGATCTTTTGCCAATTTTGATTGTTTTTTAATTTCAGAGTCCGATCTTTTGCCAATTTTGATTGTTTTCTAATTTCAGAGTCCGATCTTTTGCCAATTTTGATTGTTTTTTAATTTCAGAGTCCGATCTTTTGCCAATTTTGATTGTTTTTTAATTTCAGAGTCCGATCTTTTGCCAATTTTGATTGTTTTCTAATTTCAGAGTCCGATCTTTTGCCAATTTTGATTGTTTTCTAATTTCAGAGGCCGATCTTTTGCCAATTTTGATTGTTTTCTAATTTTAGAGTCTGATCTTTTGCCAATTTTGATTGTTTTCTAATTTCAGAGTCCGATCTTTTGCCAATTTTGATTGTTTTCTAATTTCAGAGTCCATCCAAAAGATCGCCTGAATTGCGGAGATTCCATCGCAAGACGGACACTAACGCTTGCGACCAGCTGAGAACAAAGTCTCTCGACGACATAACGTCGCTGATGAGCGGTTATGCCTCCCCGGTCTACCCATCCAGCGACCAGTCGACCTGCTCCTCCATAAGGCATCCCGCGTACAATCCAAATTCCGGGTACCGGGTCGACGGGAGCCACTTCTTATCTGGCGCGAGACCCACGAGGCACAACAGTGGCTCTGGCTCTAATTCGGATTCCGGGTCCTGCTGTAGCCTGGCATCTTTACCGCTCACCCCTCTCGCTCTGAATTCAAGCACGGATTCTCAGCTGGAAGGGTCGAGAAGATACCGAGGATCAGACATGAGCTACTCGACGTTTGACGGCACTTTGAGAGGCGAAAGTTCTCGCATGTACGACTTTCCCGACAGTGTGCTGGAGGAGATGAAGGAGAACGATATTTTCCCAGGCAACATGATGCATTCCACTCCAGCCGGGTCGACGACGGAGGTTCGGTCTCCCATATCGGAAGCCATGCTGAGGTCGAGTATTCCGCAGGTGAGTTAACATCTTTTTCTGATATGAATAAGGTACAGGGTACTCCTCAAAAGGGGATTCTTAATCTTAACCCTTTTACCCCCAGGCTCTTTGGAAATTTCCAACCCTTAACCCCCAAGGGGTTATTTTTTCCCCAGCACATTTTGCAGTATATATTTTTTAAATTGCTCTAACAGCCTTAATTTTTGTCATAGAGAGGTCAGGTTGGTCTCATTCTCTTGGAAAATGCCTGAATTTTCTCAAAAAATTATTAAAAATATGAAAAAAAAAATGTTATAGCATTTTTTTGCAAGGACGTACCGGTACGTCCATGGGGGTAAAGGGATGAGTTTTGTGAAACGTACCAGTACGTCCTTTGGGGGTAAAGGGATGTGTTTTGTGAAACGTACCAGTACGTCCTTTGGGGGTAAAAGGGTTAACTGACAGTGACCCATAATTTTACAGCATGCAGTGTGCCTTGTGTGACATGCGGTTGGCAGTATCAAAAGGTTCTTGCAGCAGTTATTTAGCTCCCAGCTACTCTGTTCTATTGCTTAATTCTGAGTTATATCCTGATCCCCTTTTTGTCCCTAATTGAAGACATATCTAGTGCTCTGATTAAGCTTATTAATATTGTAATGATAAATGATCAAACCCTATTAGAATATATAATTTTTGAATGATTCATTACGATTGTAAGTAGGTCAATGACAGTGGCTCCTCAACATCCAGATTTTTGCATTAATAATGTTTCTTTAACGATATACAACTTTTAAAAGTTTTAGGTGTGATTCTTGATTGCAAATTTACTTCTGAGAAACACACTTGGTCTGTATCTTATTCAATTGTGCAGAAACATGTCTCATTGAGAAAGTCTGTTGAGATTTATGGTAGTCAATTTATTCTGAAGAAGTGTTTTAATTCTTTCATTCTACCTTGTTTCGAGTATTGTTCTTCTGTCTGGTCTTCAGCTGCTGAATCTCATCTTAACCCTTTTACCCCCAAAGGACATACTGGTATGTTTCACAAAAAGCCATCCCTTTACCCCCATGGACGTACCGGTACATCCTTGCAAAAAAATGCTATAAAAAATATTTTTTTTCATATTTTTGATATTTTTTTTGAGAAAATTCAGCCATTTTCCAAGAGAATGAGACCAACCTGAGCTCTCTATGACAAAAATTAAGGCTATTAGAGCAATTTAAAAAAAATATACTGCAAAATGTGCTGGGAAAAAAATAACCCCCTGGGGGTTAAGGGTTGGAAATTTCCAAATAGCCCGGGGGGTAGAAGGGTTAATTTGTTGGACAAAAACTTACAGTCTATTAGATTTAATAATCCTGATCTAGATATCAAACTCTGGCACTGTTGTTCAGTTAGTTCTTTTTCCATGTTGCGTAAGATTTTTCATAATTCTGACTACCCTTTGCATTTAGATCTTCCCGGACAGTACCACCCTGTTCCTAATACTAGGTATGCAGTTAATTCTAACAGTCGTGCCTTGTCCATCATGAGGCTGAATGCCACACAGTAATGTAGAAGTTTTAATCCATCTGTGACCAAATTATGGAATGATCTTCCTAATCAGGTAGTTGTATCGGTGGAACTTCAAAAGTTCAAACTTGCAGTGAATGTTATGTTGAACAGGCTAACATAAGTCTCTCTTCATGGTTTATATTTGACAAATCTATATTAACGTTGTGACTTATATCAAGATATTTTATATTCATTACTTCTCATATAGTTTCTTTATTTCCTTTCCTCACTTGGCTATTATTCCCTGTTGGAGCCCTTGGTGTTATATCATCCTGCTTTTCCAACTAGGCTTGCAGCTTAGCTAGTAATGATAATGGTGGTAATTTGGATCGTGGTTTTGGGTTCAGGCTTGTTGCCTGTTATATTTGCCTCTGCATTGAAGATCTTTTTCATTAATAATAATAGGCCTGTAATTCTTAAATTATATTTTCTATGATTAAGGAATTAAGAAAGGCAAAATATTAAATCATGTTGATAAAAAATTGTATTATTAAAGATACATATTAATGCTTTAGTATACAATATACTCTAAGATTCATTTGAGGAAACCTTTTTCTGTAAAAAAAAAAAAAAAAAAGTTTTAATTTCTTTCCAGAAAGTGATCATGACGCCCAGGAGCCGCTGTCCTATAATCATAAACTCTGCTACCAACCTCGCAAACACAGCCATTCCGGAAGAACGAGACTCCTCGAGCTGCAACACAACTTTGGAACTGAACGCAAAGCATGACAGCGACGACGTTCGTCAGAATTCTCCGGTTATTAGCAATCCCTCTGCTTTACTGTTTTCCCCAGCACCTCAAACGGGACCAACATCGAGCGTATCCAGCTTGAGAAGGAATGACTACGGAAGCTATCGCAATTCTAACACAAACGGCGGCAAGGAAGAACGAGATGGGGATGACATCAGTGACAGTGAGAAGAATGCCAAGCCCAGAAAGTTGAAGAAGTCTTCATCGCTTAGAAGAACCTTGAGTTCGGTGAGTTCTACAGGGTCCCTCTTCGGAAGCTTCTTCCATCATCTGAGCACGTCCTCGCTGGGTCAGCTGGCGACCAGACTGACTTCGTCTACCGTTGCCGACTCTCCTATGGAGGAGAAAGAAGAGGATAGTCCAGACACCACGATGTGCAACGAACCAGAAATGAACGAGTCCCTGTCTAGCGTGTTCAGGGAGTACCTCATGAGCCGCAGCATATTGACGGACAATCCAGTTGATCTATCCATGCAGTTCGTCGATAATGGTGCTAAAGAAAATGGTAAAGGTCGTTCCGACCCCATGGAAGATGTATCAGATGAGCCGATTGAACCCCATCCTGTGAACGATGAATCTAACGTGAAAAGCATGCACCGGTCAAACAGCACGTCGTCTCAACTATGTTCCACACCTGCACATGGACTCTCTGCCGACTCAGCCGTCGGATTAAGCCCTAATGCTAGTTTATCCGATTCTTTACTGTTCATCCTAGACGGCAACATTCCGGAATCTCCCGTCAAAGCAGACAAGAGGAATGAGAAAGAGAGAGATAATGAACTCAAAGAAACTTTCGTTCAAGATCATAATATGATAAATGCTTCCTGCGCAGACTGTCGCTCGTGCACGCCAGATAGTCAACAACAGTCAAGAATTGAGGCGAGACAGGGCACACCTATACGCCCTCAAGATAAAGATGGTACAAATATTCTTGGTAGCGGGAGAGGAATTGTATTTGAAACATCATTTTGATGTACAGTACTCAAATTTCATGAATATTTTCGATATTGTTACATCGTTTGTCTTTCTATATTTATCTTTATACTGTACAGTACTTTCTGTATTCATTTGTAATAATTCATGTATAAGATCAGAGTTTTATTTGATATATTGTTCAGTGCAGTCGTTAACGAGTGAAATGTGTTCAGAGTACATAAACCAAGCGTTGGATACGAATGAATTTTTTATTTGTAACTTTAAATCGAGATGTCCGCTTCTTGAGTTATGGTTTTGCATGTCCTGTAGACTCAAGTCCTCTTGTATATTATTTTTTAAGTTTGCATAGAAGTTAAAAACTTTGACAGTATTATAAAAATAATTAACATTTCAGGATGGGAAGTTGCTAAGCTTTTTCCTTATATTGCTAGCACATATTGCTAGTTCCATGTACAAATTTCTCTTTCAAGAAAAGACAGCAGTTGTTAAACACTGCCTTTATTTTATGTCTACAGAACCATTATTACTTTCAATAGCAAATTGTATATTTTATGTACATTTCATATATTTTAATACCATAATTCTTGCCATTTTTCTTTCCATATTAGATTTCATCTTCCCTTTTCTTCCCATAATGATTTTTATTGCTAACACAATGACTTTTCAATGGAAATAATGCAAGTTGAGATCCGTACATTCATTTTTAGGTTCAATTGGTTAAATGAACTGCCAAAGACACACTTTGGTAGAAAAGTAACCTTTTAAGCTCTTATCACTTATGATAAGAAGGTCCCCGACTATACAAATATTGACTCACAAACATTCAGCGATACAAAAAGAAATATCAAATTTCAGCTATTGTATCAGAGGTTTGTATACTGTAATAAGGTAAAGAAATACTATAGTATATAATATTATGTAATTTAATACAGTTAGCAAAATAACATTTACAGTAACCTGATAATTATTTTATATGAAACGGAACTATTTGTTGACTTGTAACTGAAAATCATAGGCATGGGTTTCAGGTTAGGCCTACCCTAAGCCAAGATTTAACAGAATTCGTCTAATAAACATCTTGTATCCTATTGCGTTTGTAAGTCGAGGACCGGCTATATTCGTGACACGTAGCTTTTATCACCTCAAGCGATACGGACACGACCGCGTCGTTCAAAGAATGTGTTCTCAACTTGAGTTGCAACTCCAGTGGAATAAAACTTCTATCTTTCTCTAAGGAACAGTAGTCTGCTAGTTATTTGTTTATTAAAACTCCTTCGTGGAGTAAAGCATTTGTTAGGTTAGAATTTAGTTAATTTCCTTCCCAAATAGTGCAATTTAATTAATCTGCCCTTTATAGTATATTCTGCTTGAAAAGACTTATGACAAACTTTATCCATATTTCTTTAACCAAAGATTGTTAAAATACAGGATGTTCTTGTTAAAATATTTTCTTAAGGTAAACCATGTACATTGAAACCTTGAAGCAATTTCATTCTGTCTTTAATGTTAGATATATATTCAAGGATACACAGGAATTTTTGTATTATTTTCTAAAGTGCCATTAGAATAAATGATTCAAGTTTATTCAATGCTACATGTCGCCTTGCTTTTCCACACACTGCAAACAAATATTTGAGACCTTTGTAACTAATTCTTGGAGTCTATTTGTTGATTCAAATGCCAAGTGTTTGTTGTTACTGTCCAGTCATTACTTGAGATGTCTGTTTAAACTTCTAAAACCCAAACTGTTGTTATTTTCTTATAAAACCTTTTTTTTTCTTTCTCATATTTTTACTTTTTAAACGTTTGTTAACCAGCAAGTTTGATTTTATTTCATTCTTCCCTGTTTTGAGTTACAAATACATCTGTGCATTTAGTTTTCATCTTCTACTTTTGTATTACAATAAGCAATTGTTGCTTATTTGTACCTAATATTTTTTGTACAGTATTAATCTTATTGTGTATTGTCTTTATAAAAATTTTATCGTTCACATAGTGAGAAAATGCAATGTTTGTGTGTTGTCCACTAGCTGCTTTGCCAGACTAAAATTTAAGAAGATAGCAATCTAACTACCTCCCTTTTTTTGTAAAATAAAACAATCCATGAAAGAATTGATAAAATTTTGTTCCAAACAGATTACAAACTTTCCTTACGTAGTATTTTCAGCAATAGCTTTATCGTTCATTGAAGCTTGTCATCAACGTATTTAAGTGTCATCATGTTGAAGGGTCGTCCAATCATCTACCGGGAGACCTTTCTATTGATAGCTGATAAGATTTCTCCATACTTTTATTTATGTTTCCCAAGTATGGACTTTGAGATCGTTGGTTTTGCTGAGAGTGATGAGTCGTCTTTGGTTCTGATGCTTCTACCTGAAATAATTCCTGCTGCTCTTATTCAAGAATTACATACATACATATACCAAGGCACTTCCCCCAATTTTGGGGGTTAGCCAACATCAACAAATGAAACAAAAACAAAAAGGGGACCTCTACTCTCTACGTTCCTCCAGCCTAACAAGGGACTCAACCGAGTTCAGATGGTACTGCTAGGGTGCCACAGCCCACCCTCCCACATTATCCACCACAGATGAAGCTTCATAATGCTGAGTCCCCTACTGCTGCTACCTCTGCGGTCATCTAAGGCATCGGAGGCAGCAGCAGGGCCTACCGGAACTGCGTCACAATCGCTCGCCATTCATTCCTATTTCTAGCACGCTCTCTTGCCTCTCAAATCTATCCTCCTATCACCCAGAGCTTTCTTCACTCCATCCATCCACCCAAACCTTGGCCTTCCTCTTGTACTTCTCCCACCAACTCTTGCATTCATCACCTTTAGCAGACAGCCATTTTCCATTCTCTCAACATGGCCAAATCACCTCAACACATTCATATCCACTCTGGCTGCTAACTCATTTCTTACACCCGTTCTCACTCTCACCACTTCGTTCCTAACCCTATCTACTCGAGATACACCAGTCATACTCCTTAGACACTTCATCTCAAACACATTCAATTTCTGTCTCTCCGTCACTTTCATTCCCCACAACTCCGATCCATACATCACAGTTGGTACAATCAGTTTCTCATATAGAACTCTCTTTACATTCATACCCAACCCTCTATTTTTTACTACTCCCTTAACTGCCCCCAACACTTTGCAACCTTCATTCACTCTCTGGCGTACATCTGCTTCCACTCCACCATTTGCTGCAACAACAGACCCCAAGTACTTAAACTGATCCACCTCCTCAAGTAACTCTCCATTCAACATGACATTCAACCTTGCACCACCTTCCCTTCTTGTACATCTCATAACCTTACTCTTACCCACATTAACTCTCAACTTCCTTCTCTCACACACACTTCCAAATTCAGTCACTAATCGGCCAAGCTTCTCTTCAAGAATTATCCACAGGAATAGGATTTTACAGAACTACTCTATCTGTCTGGGGGAAAAGGACCATACCCTCCATAAGGATACCTTTCTTTTACCTGCTCCTGTAGTACTGTTTCACTGGATTTATATAGACTCCTGGGAGCTCTTATAGATGCTTGTGCCATTCCCTGGAGCTAAATTTATATCTCCCTTCCAAGAGCTCTTGGGTGCTTTAAAGCACCTCTTCTGTAATTCTTGCTCCTGAGGTCCCGGCTTCAACAATAGATCCCATTGTTGGTGTAGAGCAGTTGTTCCCAACCTTTTTTCTGTCATTTCCCCCCTGCACCCAGAGTTCAACCATCCAGATTTCCCCCTTCATGCCCCGCCCAGCCCTCATGCCCACTCACCTGCCTCGGAAATGGGTATGATATTTCAATTCTCCCCTTGAATATCATGTCAGTGAGAAATTATATGATCATATCACAATTGAATGGCTAACAACAAATTGCCGCACGTAGTATGTGGACATTTTCCTCTTGTTGTAGTTAGTAGGTAGTGTAATTATTTCCGTCCTGGAAGCTTCAAATTTCCCCCAGGTTGGGAACCACTGGTGTAGAGGCAAATGGTATTTTACCTTTTCTTTTTTATGAAGACTAGCTATCTGGTGTTTTCGGCAAGTAAATAAGAGGTTCTTTTAGCACTTGGAGAATTGTAATAATTACACTATTGTTGCTAAGCTACAACCCTAGTTGGAAAAGCAGGATGCTATAAGTCCAAGGGCTCCAACAGGGAAAGATAGCCCAGTGAGGAAAGCAAATAAGGAAATGGATAAACTAACTAGAAGAGAAGTAAAACATGATTAAAACAATATTTTAAGAACAGTAACAGTAAGATAGATTTCATGTATAAATTATGAAAACTTAAATAAAATAAAGAAGAAAAATAAGATAAAATGGTGTAACCCCAAGCAAGAGAACTTTACCACAGGACAGTGTAAGACCATGGTACAAAGGCTATGGCACTACCCACGGTTAGAGAACAATGGTTTGATTTTGGAGTGTCCTTCCAGAAGAGCTACTTATCAGTTAAAGAGTATCTTCTACCCTTACTCAGAGGAAAGTAGCCTCTGAACAATTACAGTATAGTAACCCCTTGAGCAAAGAAGAATTGTTTGGTAATCTTGAGTGTTGTCAGGTGTATGAGGACAGGAAAATGTGAAAAGAATAGGCCAGGGTATTCGGTGTAACTGTAGGTAAGGGAAAAATGAGCCATAACCAGAGGGATCCACCGTAGAAATGTCTGGCCAGTAACTAGAAATAAAGGAAGCAATTCACTCTTGTACAATTTGTTGTCCACATAATTCCATTGCCTAGGGGACACTAGAAATGTTTTACAATTAACAAATTTCATTAACAAATCGGTCAATAAAAGAAAGTTGCCATCATATTTACCTTTAAAAACAATTACCGGTAATTAAATTTCCCTACCGTACACAGATGGTAACAGTATAAAATATAAACACACAAAAAATCTAGTCAAGAAATGCAGAATAAAAGTAGGAAGTCTGCTATTGTTTTTTTCATGACGTAGAGCAAAGGAAATTAGTTGAAATAGCTCAAGCTCACCCAACCTACCTATACATACTGTACATACTGTATCCGGTTATAAATACATTCTGTACAGGTATAGACATTACTAAAAATTGAAATTCAAAGGGTTACTGTTATTTACCAATGATTGACCTCAAAATATTGATGTAGATAAGTGAGAATGCTTTTTTAGAATGCAAGAAAGATGTCTGCTCAAACATCTGTGAAAGTCTTAGTATTTTCGACACAACAAAAGGAAGAAATATCGGAGGTTGTTTCTAATAAAGCTAAAGAAAAATTTATCCCTGTCGGAATTAATATGCTCGGGGATACCAGTTTGCATAGGCATGGATTCAGGCCGAGTGGAGCGATCAGTGACGGTAGACAGGTAATGATGTCCTTGTGATGTGGGTAGGGGACCTACTATGTCGACGTGAATCTAGGCAAAATGACGCTGAGGTTGAGGAAAGTGCCCACTCCTGAATCCGTGTGTCGATGTACTTTTGAAACGGTAATGGTGTTGTGATGTGGGTAGGGGACCTACTATGTCGACGTGAATCTAGGCAAAATGACGCTGAGGTTGAGGAAATTGCCCACTCCTGAATCCGTGTGTCGATGTACTTTAGAAACGACATGAAGTACAGGCGCCGACCTAATCCTTAGCATCCTTAGTAGTGCCATGCCAAATGAACTTAGTCTTCAATAGCTGTCCAGTATAATGGTGCGAGGGATGTGAGAGGCCCTGGATGAAATCAACCACCTGTAGACATATGGGGCAGGTATCCACCGTTGCGTCCTACCAGTACTGACATCACAGAAAAGGGTGGTGTTGGGAATGTCAAGGACGACATCTGCCCAACGGAGGGATGTGCATGATGTCCTGCATGCTTGGTACTCTGCATCTTTTCGTTGGGTTTCTGCCAAGGTGTTGTAATCCAATCTCAGGTGAATGACAGGGGATCGACAAGAACAGGTGACAAACATGGAATTTGGAAATTTAGATTGTATTTTTTACTAGAACAGAAATATTTCATGTTGCAAATACTGTAGTTTTTATTTTCAATGGAATCAATTTATTTTATTTCTAGTCAAGAGTGTCCGGTCCAATAGCAAAATAGTTTCTGTTATGAACATATATTTTTCCCTTTTTTCAGTGAACTTTTTAGAAGACAAAGCAAATAGAGAGAGAGGGGGAAATAGTGGTGGTGGGGGTGTGGATTGGTCTGGATCAAGGCAGATCACGGGCACTTGCATTGGCAGCAACAGCTGGGTATATTTTGTAAAAAGAGGTACTCTGCTGGATCTGCACATAATGATGATGAGCTATAAGAGAGTGCAAAGGTGGAATAAGGGTCGCCGTAAAGCAGTCGCTGTTTTTCAAAACTCGTTGCTTCCTTGGTCCTATAAATTCCTTTTCTCTTATTTTTGAGTTCCTGATTTTGGAATACGTCAATTTATGTAGAAACAGAGAGAAAGAGAAAGACATAGGGAGGGGTTAAAGAGTGTGATAGTTAGCTGTTGGTCTTTTTTTTTTTTTCTTTTTCTTTATGCATTGGCTTAAAAGTAAATCATATACAGATAAGGTGAATTCTCTTATTATATGCTTGTTTTATTTAAATCTGCATTATATCTATTCAATTTTCTTATAGTCAATTGATATTATGTAAAGGAAGTATAATAATCCAATTTTTTTTTATAGAAATGGTATACTAATTTCTTGTACGAAAAAAGAGAAATGTTTTCACTAAGTAAATTCATGAAATGATACAGCATTTTCTTCAAGTGACAGTACAAAGAGAAAATATATCTACTTATACAGTTATTGTGAAAATCAGAGGGAGTGTGGCAAATTAACTTCTGGAAAGACCTTCCCGCAACATATCTAGGATCCAAGCCTGGGGGATTGGATCGCTAACAGATTGGAAACACAGTGTTGCAGTTTATTAAACATTACGCGGTTTTAAGATCAGACTTTACTTCTTAAGCATTCATGCGCTATACCTAGCATGGTATGGTACACTTATCTGAGAGTGGCGAACATTAATTACGCCATAAGCTTAGTAGGCCTATAAATAAATAATGCAAGAACGTGTTGGGGAACAATCTGACAAGTCTCTCTCTTCGTAACTTATACACGAAAGATCCATTGTTGTTAGGGATCTTAAAATATTTTATATTAATCATTCATTCCTTTGTAGTTTATTTAATTCCTTTCCTCACTGAGCTACTTTTCCCTGTTGGAGCCCTTGGGCTTATAGCATCCTCCTTTATGGCTTAGCTAATAGTAATGAAGATACTTTTTGGGTTAAAGTAATAAAAAATTTAGCGTAGTCTAACCCTAGAATGAAAGCTGTTCATTTCAGCAACACAGGAAATGTAACAGTAAACATCACTTCTAACGTATGTTTAAAACAAACCACCCAGAACCTGGAGTTTCTTCAACTCAAAAATATTTTATAACAAAATCTATGGAGCATATGAATATTTCAATTATTATTATTATTATTATTATTATTATTATTATTATTATTATCATTATTATTATTATTATTATTATTACTAGCCAAGCTACAACCCTAGTTGGGAAAGCAAGATGCTATAAGCCCAAGGGCTCCAATAGGGAAAAATAGCCAAGTGTGGAAAGGAAATAAGGAAATAAATGAATGATGAGAATGAATTAACAATAAATCATTCTAAAAACAGTAACGGCGTCAAAACAGATATGTCTTATATAAACTATTAATACTGTCAAAAACAGATATGTCATACATAAACTATAAAAAGACTCATGTCAGCCTGGTCAACATAAAAACATTTGCTCTGAAGGAGGTTATCATAATGAATCTATATAATTAACGTTAAAAATTCACCTGATAACACAGTTTAGACAGTATCATTTTGTAAAAATTAGTAAAATAAAAGAATAGGTTATCAACATTTGATATCACTTAAACCTATGTATTTACCCACAAATTTACACAATGAATGAAAATTCCAGAAAAAATGTTAAAAGATATTAGGACAAGGTTTCAAGGTCGCCATGATTGGCCCAGACAAGGGACTGATAATGCCCTAGAGACTGACCATACAGTGTATACACATGATCGAGTACTAAAGTCCCCTCTCCACCCATGCTAGGACCAAGGAGGGCCAAGCAATGGCTGTTGTTGACTTAGCAGGTAGGCCTATAGGCTCCCCCATACATTTTTTTTAATCACTGAAAACGGCATGGAACAAATGTCATAAATTTGGGACACTCCCAAATTTGAGTTGCCATATCGGATAGGAAATCATGATTAATTTTTGTAAAAGCATAGGCCTTGAGGGACGTCTATAAAGGAATATACTTGTTAACAAAACCTGTTTGAAATATACAATATTTTATGTAGATTAAAATTCGCCAGGGCCTGTGTGTGGTGGAAATGGCATTTCTAATCAACACATTATTTAAAGGGCTTAAGGCTACTCATGAATGGCAGAAGCAAGTGACTGCCATAGAGACTGACTGTATACATATGATCAGCATCCAATCTGGGACCAGGGAGGACCAGGCAATGGCTGATGATGACTCAGTAGGTAGACTTATAAGCTCCCCTTCTTAGCTCACCAGGATGGTGAGGTTGCAGGCACCACAAGAAACTATTGAGCTTCAGCAGGATCTGAACCCCAGTCCAGCTGATCACCAGGCAGGAAAATCTATCTGTTGTGATGTCACAAGCATTGAATATCTATCGATAGATAGGATTAGAAAAAGGGAAAGAGAGGGATAACTCAAATAAATCATGCAAAACTTTGATAAGAATTAGAAAACGGAGAGGGTAATTAAAATAAATCAAGCAAGAGACATATGAAATAAAAAAGATAGACAAAGATGAATTGTGAAAATAAATCTTCATAGTTTTATACTATTGGAAAAGTCCCTGCTTGGTAATCTGTTGGATGGGCGTTCGAGACCTATGATTGCTTGTAGTGTTTGCAAGTGGGGCGTTTGAGGGAGCCTATAGATCTATCTGCTGCTTAGTCATCAGTAGCCATTGCCTGGCCCTACCTGGTCCTAGTTTGCCTTGAATACTTACTAATCTATAAATTCTTTGATATATTCATACTTAGTAGAATTTTGAAACTATTGCACAGTTATATTAAAAGTTTAATATTGCCAGTTATATAGGACTACTTCTTAAAATTAACCAACGAATTCTTAATTTTTTCTCAAATGTTAAGATAGAAAAAAATAATATATTATGTTTTGAATATATATTCTTAAACTCTTATAACGAAGAAATTACAAATACTGTTTAAGTTTCCCACACCATTCGTACATAAAAGTGGTATGAAATGACTGTCAGTTCAAAATTAATCATTTCGAAACTATGATATAGTAAATTTGGAAAGAAACGTATATGATATTAAAAAATATATTATTTATATCAAATCTTGTTATGGGGACTAAAATATAGTAAAATCAATGAATATAAAAGCTATTATGAAATAGCTGTCAGTTGAAAATTTTTTCCTAAACTATCATATAGTGATTTTGATGGAATCATATATAACAAAAAATATTATTTCATTACAAATATTATTAAGGGGATTAAATTGTATGAAAAGCAACGAATAATGAGCTAAAACGTAGTAAAATCAACTAATGAAATATAGAAGCTATTATGAAATGGCTGTCAGTTCAAAATTCATTTCTTTCATAAACTATGATATAGTGATTTTGATGGAATCATATATATATAAAATATATTTTTATTGAAAATAGTATTAAGGGAACTAAATTGTATAACAAGCAACGAGTAATGAGCTAAAATAGTATTAAAGTTTCGATATATTACTGGAACCAACAAATTCGAGTCACGTGATCCAGTGACGTCACATCTTTCCCATCTGTTGTCGACGTCGCTTCTGCTATGGTTGATCCCTGATTCTATTATTGTAATTCACCTGTAATTATCGTAAGTTGATTTGTATCCATGTGTATTTTAATCATGTTTTAATTCCAATTTGTAAATATCGTAGTATTTATGGCCAACGATCCTTATTTTGCCTTAAATTAGAGAAGGCTTCATCTTCGTCACTGGCAGCCATGTTGCCGTAGGTGGGTAATTGTGTATTCGATATATCAAAGAATTATACTTTATATATGTCTACTTGTACTAAATAAGTAATTTTGAATTGTTTTATAAGTTACGTTACGTAACCACATCCTATGGTAGTCTTGTATCGCGAATTTAGACAATTTCACAAGGGTGCTAATCTAACTGGTTTGGTATTCGAGTAAAATTTACGTAATTTTAGAAAAAAGTTTCATACAATGATTATTTATGTCTGGCGTATGAGGAAATAATTAGCTATTTTATTGATATGGAATTAAATCATTGGTCATGGTAAGCCTATGGCGTGTTATAAGTTCATGTAATATAGGTAGACATTTACAAGGACACCACCTAACCTAACCTAGGACCCATATCCTTACAGACTAAGAGGAAAGACTACGCCTCTGCTTCTCCCTCTCACACCCTAGACTGCTGCTTCCTTAGCTTATAATTAGCGTTTTAAAACTCGCTTCATAATTTTATTTCGAACCAACATTATTTGCTTAATTATAACACCCTTGCCAACGAAATACGTTCACCCTAGTTATTGCGTTTCGACTACCGTAACCAAAAGCTATGGCTTTGCGCTAGGCGTCGTCGTTAATTGCGCTCAAAATGCCTTAGAATAAACTGTATTTACTTGTATGATATTCAACTTTGGTAAAGTTTTACAAGTCTATACGGTATCATTTTGAACCAAAAATATGTTTTCCTGTAGCAAATAACGTGATTTAACCGAATTTGACCTACATTTCAACCACAAACAACAACCAGTTCGATTAACCTAAAGTACCCGAACTGGTGGTTGTTGATGTTGAAATGAAGGTGAAAACCAGTTAAGTCATGTTATTTACTAGAGGAAAACATACATTCTGTTTAAGTGTTTAGATAATTTTGAGTGGCACACGCTAACATTAGCAACGCTAGATGTAATGGGTCTTGTTCTGCCACTGGCTCGCTTCTCTAACATTAGCAATGTTACGCTAACATATATTTCTGAAATAATTAATTTCCGACAGGAACGAGTGTCATTTTCAAAGAGAACAGACCTGTTTCTATAGTCTTAACCTGTTAAGCGTCCCCCCTAGACCAGGTTGCCGCTAACGTACCGTCACCCTTTTTTTTTGCCCTGAGCGGTCATTTCACTAATGATAATTTTCAAAGTTAATAACATTTTTTTATGTTTATAATTCATATTTATAGTTAAAAGTAGAGATATTAATTAAATGGTGGAATAAAAAAAACAATTAATACTACTATTATTTCATTTCCAAAGGCTACGTAATACTGAATATTCTAATGGGTTCTTTTTATCTTCAATCGTAAATCTTACACCAGGATCAGCAATAAAAGCAAATCTCCCCCCGTCTCTCTCTCTCTCTCTCTCTCTCTCTCTCTCTCTCTCTCTCTCTCTCTCTCTCTCTCTCTCTCTCTTCTCCATATCATTTCCTGTATAGTTTTCATATTTGTTCGTCATACATTTGTACATTATTTATCCACTTTATCTCTCTCTCTCTCTCTCTCTCTCTCTCTCTCTCTCTCTCTCTCTCTCTCTCTCTCTCTCTCTCTCTCTCTCTCTCTCTCTCTCTCTCTCTCTCCTGTATAGTTTTGTGAATTTTTGCTCTCGGCATCGAAAGAAAACTGTTTCTTCGATATCCTCATCATTGGAGGATTCAGAACTAGTGCTCTCATTATCAAACAGGTTATCATTATCAAATTCCTCAACAAGAATATCATTTATTTCATCTAAAGATATAACCTTCACCTTTAGACCGCTCATTGTAAAAGGAACAACAAACAACCTTATCCGCATAAACGCCCGAAGCGCACTGAAAGGAAACCAGTTTTCTAACATCAAGCTACCTTCCGAAAAATAGTTGCCAGACATCATATAAGTTTCTGTTTATAGCCCCCATATGCTGGGAGTGTTGCCAAGTGGTGATCCTATACTTACTATACGAGTAAACGTATTATCACGAGACTGACGACTTGATAAAGGCAGTTAAAAGTCATGAACGGAATATGCAGTTGAAGGCGGTACCGAGTAGATCGTGGTGAACGGGTTATCACGTGGGTGACGCTTAACAGGTTAAGTAGTTTTGGAGCGTTTGTAGGGTGACGGCCAGATCCCGTAGAAAACGGGAATATTCTGAACTGTGGCCGTCATTCTAAAAACGATTTTGGCGGGAGAAGCTAACTTAAAAAACCCACCTAACCTCTGCTAAAAGCCGTATCCTTACCCAGGCGGGCTTCGCCCCCTGGACCCCCCCTTACACAACATATTTAAGATCCGTAGACCATTTCCAAACGGTTTTATTCAATACAAGATAACAGTCGGAGCGATAATAAGCAAATTAGGACGCTTGACCGTAGCGCTACAAACTACCCGTAGTTTTTTCCCCAGGTTACATTACCCTGTAATAAACCACAATAGAACCTCCACTTTTTATAGTGAGTTTTTTCCACCAGTCATCTTCATTAAAATAATTTTCCATTCCATTTTCTGTAGTCGATTGTAGTCGTTTCAATCGTACTAAGAAAATTCCTTACTTGTGTTTATTTGTATGATGTTATGCCAAATCAACACTAATTATTTATTGGTGCCGTACCCCTATAGGTTATTACGGTATCAGACAGTGTTTTCCATCAAAAACTTGAACTCACCCCAACACTTAGCATAGATTTCTAGCACCTTTTCATAGATAAATGCCTCGCCAAAGCTTTCACCTCGTAACTGTTTCTAATTTATAAAAATGTAGCACCTTTTCCCTTTCCTCGAGTATCTGAGTCCTTTACTTCGTCATAGTGGTCCCTCTTTAAGCAGAGTTAGCTCCCGTTATAATTTCTTTATTCTTTAAAATAGTCAATATAGTTAACTTGGCCATAGAGTATTCGAGAGCAACTTCCGAAGCATGTATTCCCATTTTGTGCTTAAAAATTATCAACTTTTTCAGTTTAATAGTTGTATGCATTGTTATACTGTATTTGATCACTTTCACTCATATTCTTCTTTTGACCCATTTTCAAGTACTAATGAATCAAAATCAATAAAGGATGCAAAACAAAGACAGCACGGTGTAACACGAAAGTTGAGGGAGATCGTTTGTTTACGTTCATCCAAAACACTGGCCAATGCGTAAAATTGCGTTCGGCTCCGGCACTGGTCGAGTACTGAATATTTGATAGAAAACTGGAATTTTTCACTTGTAAACCAATTTTCCAGAGCTTCAAGATGTTTGAATACCAAGGTTCTACTGTATCATTACTCCCATGTCCGGATAAGCAGGATATTTTAGCTTCGTGCTCCAGCTTCTGTTCAATCATAGTCTTGCTTCCATTTCTCATTGTCAGACTCAATATATCCAACTTGTTGCTGCCGCGACTTTTATTAGAATAATTAAAATAAGAGCTGTAATCGCATAATTTATTCCAATATCGTAAACCAAGTTTTTAAATATTAAACTTAGCCGGTGAATATATATATAGCTTACGTCTCCGATGGTCGACAGATTCCAAAAACTCGCGAGCGATCGCCATGAAGGTTGTCGGGTGTGCCCACCAGATACCGCATATACTTCTCAACCAAACCAGTTCTTCTCTGTCGGTGGTAGTGACAGCATTGGTTCCGCTCGCGCTTAACCTCAAGTTTCTACTGATTGGTGAAGTACTTGTTCATGGTTTTATGGCTTTCGTCGTGTTGGTTTATTCTCAAGCAATACGATCTTCAAAAGAAATGCTTTTGAAAGGAGAGAAAATTTTTTTTACCCTTGCTTTTTTAATCTCTCTCTGGATTTTCCATAGAGAAAAGATGGCCGACCCTTCCCTCAGTGTACGGAAGTGTGTTAAGGCTTTTAGTAATTATTTTATCACTTTATAAATTATTGTTGATATTTATAGATTTACCTCTATATATTTTATATCTCACCCGCCTTTATTAGGCCTCTTCGATTCCCTTTCCATTTATACTAAACACCGAGAAAATTTTATATTTTTGTTTAGAAGCGACCTATGCCTATTCTTTGTAGGCGGTACGGACTTGGAAAGCGAAGTTAAACAACGTTGAGCCCATTCAACTTTTATATTTGTTTAGATTGATGAGATGAATATTTTTAGAAAATATTTTAAAAAATTTATTCTTTGAATAGTCTTCGTGCTGTTTTCAAAGATGAACTAACGTTTGGATTGTTTATGCTACGCAGTTTGCGCTCTATCGTTACGATAGAGAAAGAGAGAATCACGGTTTCACTTTGCAGAAAGAGTAAATTGATTTTGACGTTTTGTTCATTCTTCTTACAAACTGAAGTTTATTAGATACTAATTTAAAGGAACATGTTAATTTTCAATTTCTTAGTCCTTTTAGTTTTTTCCTTTAGTCAAATAACCTTTTATTGACGAAGAGTGAGGGAGCCATTCTCTTGTGAGTGACAAGAGAGAGAGAGAGAAAGAGAGAACGATCCGATCTTTATTCTCGTCCCAAGTCTCTGTGCAAGGAGTTTGAGAGTGAGTAACGTTGTTCTCGATTCAGATATTTACTCTCGTCCCAAGTCTGTACGGGGAGAGAGGATAAAACGTTCTAGTTTTTATTCTCATCCCAAGGCACTATACGGTGAGAGATTGAAAACGTAGTCCTTAGTGAACTAGTTTTAGTCTCCTCCCCAGTCACTGATCTTTTTAACTTTATATATTTGTTTTATTCTATATATATGTATATGTTTATTAATTTTTGCATGTGTGTTTCATTTTGTACTAATGTGCTTACATTATACGACATATTTCGCAATTCTAACCTTTTGATTTAAGGGAGAATTGCGTGCTTCAGGTAGAAATCAGCTTTATTCATGTCTAATGTGAAATTATTAAAAAATGCAATATCAGTGAAGATAGTGCGAAAAACATGTTCAGCGTTGCTGAGGGTTCGTTTGTTCGTGCTTGTCACTTGCCTAGTCCGAGACCTCTTTCAGGCTCCCCTGCACCAGGGAGAAGGAATGTCGTAGGACCTAAGGGAGTGAGAGGTGTAAACCAACGAACAGACGTTCCCTCAAAGGTATCAGACGTGGCTCTTCAAGCACGTCCTTGCCATAAGACAGGAGAGACGAAGTTCTCCTTGTCTTCCGATGATTCGTCTCTTTAAAAACCTGGGCGAAAGGTTTCGAGACGGTTGAAACTTTAATTAGTTCCTTCAGAACAAGTTCAACGTCCTAGCTGTAGTCATCATGAGAGTCCCGTTCATAGCGATGACGTTCATGTACAGACGTTTCCGACGTCACAATCTATTCAGAGTGCGCAGTGTGACGTTCAGCTGCAGTCACCGCAGACTCGACGTGACGTTGATCGGTAGACACCGTAGACACGACATGACGTCGAGCGTCAGTCACCGTAGTCACGATATAGCATCGAGCAGCAGTCACCGCTGTTACTACGTGACGTTTGAACGTCAGCCACCGCAGTCACAGGTTGATCCGAAGTTGTGTTTTGCAAGATATGCTGTTAAAGCTTTCTTCTTTAATAGAAGCTTACGATCCTGTTCCTGTGCGAAAGGATCCTTTGCTTTTTGTACGTCACGGTTCTGGGATACGTGATTCAGGTCTTCAACCTTCTAAACGAGCTTTGTTACGTCATGCTGACGTTATCCCTAGTGTCAGCTTTGCTGTTAAACGAGATGCGGAGCATAAATCTCGATGTAACTTTGATCGACAGTCAGTTAAGTCGAGTCATAACTTTGATCAGCAGTCGCTGCAGTTCCTCCGAGACATTGAACGTCAGCCACCGCAGTCTCAGCGTGACGTTGAGCTTCAGACACTGCAGACATGACGTGACGTTGAGCGGTAGACTCCGTAGACACGACGTGACGTCGAGGGCCAGTCACCGTAGTCCCGATATAGCATCGAACAGCAGTCGCCGCTGTTACTACGTGACGTTTGAACGTCAGTCACTTCTGTCACGACGTGTAGTAGAATAAAATTCTCTGCAGTCACAACGTGACATCGACCCTCCAACTTTAACTTATGTTCATATACAAGTTGATGTAGCCTGTCAGGGTTTTCCTTCACGTCTTTCTGAATATAAATCTCCTTCTTGCAAGACTTTAGATTTATCAGATGATGTGCCTTCTGAAGAAGTTGATGCCCCCCTTTCAACCAATGTACCTTTGGGGATTCATTCAGAAGAGGAGTAACCTAGGGTTGTCCAACAATCCCTTGTTTTTAAAATTATGAATTTATTTAGTGAAATTTTGTCCTACTCGTTTTGTAAAGGCTGCTCCGCCGTTTGAGTTTACTCTTGGCATGACTTTCTTCGACTCCTACATTTACGAAGTCAGTTCTCTCTTGTTCTTCCAAGAGAGCCATGCTCTTACTGGGAGACTGGTTGGAATCCAGGAGAAGTTTAGGAAAATCTGCTTTTGATTTTCCTCCTTCTTAATTAGCTTCTCGCTCGAGCGTCTGGTGTGACGCAGGAGAAGTTCTCGGCTTGGGATTACCTGCCTCTGCCCAGGGAGACTTCTTAAGCCTAGTGGACTCTCCTCGTCGTTTAGCCATGAGACGCTCCAAGATTTTATGGTCTGCTTCAGAGCTAGACCATCTCCTGATAGGAGTTTTTTCGAGCGTTTGAAGTATTTATTTTTTTGGATTGGTCCCTGGGAGCCTTAAGTAAGAAGGTCTCTCCAGCTGACAATGTATTGCTGTACAAATTATGTCATGCATGAACAAGGCTATAAGGGATGGCTCCAATGAACTGGCAGCCACGTTCACTGCAGGAGTACTTAAGATGTAAGTGCGCTCAATGTGTTCATTGTCAAGACAAAGTTCACGATGAAGACTACCAAATCTGTCTTGGCAGCAGTAAGGGAAGGCGACTGGATGGTCTCTCTCGACCTTCAGGATGCATACTTCCACATCCCGATTCATCCAAACTTTCAACAATATCTGAGGTTTGTGGACGGGAAAGTAGTGTACCAATTTCGAGCACTGTGCTTCGGCCTCAGTCCTGCTCCTCTTGTTTTTACAAGGCTCTTGCAAAATGTAGCAAGCTTTCTACATTTTTTCAGGGATCAGAGCCTCCCTTTATTTTGACGACTGGCTAATCAGGGCGTCGTCATTAAATCGCTGTCTGGAGAACCTCAAATGGACATTAGACCTAACCAAGGAGCTAGGTCTCATAGTGAACGTAGAGAAGTCGTAACTTACAGTACTCCATCCCAGACTATTCTTTATTTGGGGATGGAGATACAGTGTCGAATTTTTTGGGCCTTTTCGTCTCCTACAAGAATGGAACAAGCTCTGTTAAAAGTCCGTCACTTGCAAGAGAAAAACAGTTGCTCTGTAAGAGTTTGAACGAGCCTCGTGGGAACTCTTTCATCGCTGGAGCAGTTTATCTCTCTGGGGAGACTCAACCTTTGCCCTCTCCAATTTCACCTAAACCATTGGAACAAGGAGAAGGGCTTAGAGAGTATCTCTATCCCAATCTCCAACTCAGTCTAGACATGTCTGACTTGGTGGGACAGCAACATCAGACTTCGAGAAGGTCTTTCTCTTGCGATCAAGAACCCAAACCATGTGTTGTATTCAGATGCATCGGATTTGGGTTAGGAAGCGCCACTGGACAGTCTGGAATGCTCGGGTCTTTGGTCCACGGATCAGAAGGAACTCCATTTAAGGCAAGTAACATCTCTCTTTTGACGAGATTTGTGCAAGGAGAAATGAATGTCTTAGCGGACTGCCTCAGCAGAAGAGGACAAGTCGTCTCCATGGAGTGGACGTTGCACAAGACTGTGTGCGAGAAGCTATGGATGACATGGGGTCAACCCACCATAGATCTTTTTGCGACTTCACTGACAAAGAGGCTTACGACTTACTGCTCTCCAGTTCCAGATCCAGAGGCAGCCCACATAGACGCTTTCCTGCTGGACTGGTCTCGCCTAGACATCTTTGCCTTCCCACCATTCTAGATCCTAGACAAGGTTCTTCAGAAGTTCGCCTCTCACGAAGGGACCAGGTTGAAGTTGGTTGCTCCCCTCTGGCCCGCGATTGACAGGTTCACAGAGGTACTTCTATGGCTAGTAGACATCCCAAGAAGTCTACCGTTGCGGATGGATCTCCTGCGTCAGCCTCACGCAAAGAGATTTCATCAAAGCCTCCCCACGCTTCGTCTACCTGCCTTCAGACTATCGAAAGACTCTCTTGAGCTCGAGGGTTTTCGAAGGAGGCAGCTAGAGCGATCGCGAGGGCTAGAAGATCCTCCACCATCAGGATTTATCTATCTAAATGGGAGGTTTTTAGAGACTGCTGCAAGTCCTCCTCTATTTCCTCTTCCAGTACCTCTGTAGCGCAGATTGCAGATTTTCTGCTTTATCTGAGAAATGGTCGCTCCCTTTCTGCATCTACCATTAAAGGCTACAGAAGCATGTTAGCTTCTGTTTTCAGGCATAGAAATTTGGATCTATCTAATAACAAAGATCTTCAAGACCTTCTTAAGTCTTTCGAGACTTCCAACGAGCGTCATATTTCTACTCCTGCTTGGAACTTGGACGTGGTCCTGCAGTTCCTTATGTCAGACAGGTTTGAACCGTTAAGTTCGGCCTCCCTGAAGGATCTTACCCTCAAGACACTTTTCTTGGTGAGCTTGGCTTCTGCGAAAAGGGTTAGTGAGATACATGCTTTTAGCAAGAATATCGGCTTCTCCGCAAATAAAGCAGTATGCTCTCTTCAGCTTGGGTTTTTGGCCAAAAATGATCTTCCGTCTCGTCCATGGCCTAAATCGTTTGAACTTCCCTGTCTATCTGAGATTGTTGGGAATGAAGTTGAAAGAGTGCTGTGCCCCGTTAGAGCTCTTAGTTTTATTTATCTAGAACTAAACTGCTGTGAGGTTTTTTTCAGAGGCCTTATGGTGCTCCGTTAAAAGCCCTCTTTGCCTATGTCGAAGAATGCGTTGTCTTATTTTATTAGACTTGATTAGAGAGGCACACTCATTTAAGTGAGAAGGATGGTAATTTACTTGATGTTAAGGCTCATGAAGTTAGAGCGGTAGCAACTTCAGTAGCATTTGAACAAAATAGATTCCTTAGAAGTATTATGTACGCGACCTTTTGGAGAGGCAAGTAGGTGTTCGCTTCATATTACTTGAAAGATGTCCAGACTCTTTATGAGGACTGCTACACGTTGGGACCATTCGTAGCAGCGAGTGCAGTAGTGGGTGAAGGTTCTACCACTACATTCCCTTAATCCCAATATCCTTTTAATCTTCTCTTGAAATTTTTAATCTTCTTTTGGGTTGTACGGGAGACTAAGAAGTCTTTCGCAATCTTTTGATTTGGCGGTTGGTCAAAATATTGTTTCTTTAGAGCGCCCAGATTAAGGGTATTGATGAGGTCCTGTTGTAGGGGTGTTCACCCTGATTATAACAGCTCCTAGAAGTCTTTCAGCATCCTGAGAGGATCGCTGGGCTTCATAAGGATAGCGAACTAATGAGTCAGAGTATTCATCAGAGTCAGCTTCCTTATCAGGTACCTGTACTTAAGTTTGTTTTTTGAATATTTGTCAAAAACTCTTAAGCATATATGCCTTTATTGTTTTAATACTGGTCTCTACCCACCACCATGGGTGTGAATCAGCTATATATATATTCACCGGCTAAGTTTAATATTTAAAAATTATATTTTCAATTTGAAATAAATTTTTGAATATACTTACCCGGTGAATATATATGATTAAAGGCCCAACCTTCCTCCCTGATAGAGACCCTACGGACTGAGAGGAACTGAACTTATGGAGAAGTATATGCGGTATCTGGCCGATAGTCGGCGCTGGTGGGCACACCCGGCAGCCTTCATGGCGATCGCTCGCGAGTTTTTGGAATCTGTCGACCGTCGGAGACGTAAGCTATATATATATTCACCGGGTAAGTATATTCAAAAATTTATTTTAAATTGAAAATATCATTTTTCACTCGTAAACCAATTTGCCAGAGCTTCGAGACGTTTGAATACCAAGGTTCTATTGTATCTCATAACTTCTATGTCCAGACAAGCAGAATATTTTGGCTTCGTGCTCCAGCTTCTGTTCAGTCATAGACTTGTCTTCCATTTCTCATTGTCAGACTCGATATATCCGACTTGTTGCTGCCGCGACTTTTATTGAAATGATAATTAAAATAAGAGCTGTAATTGCATAATATATTCCAATATCGTAAACCAAGTACTTTATAATATGAAGTATTGGGCCTTTTATTCAGTTTAAACAAGTAACTTACGACAGAAGACCCAACTATCAGTGTTTTTCTGAACTACCAGGTACGAGGAGGCTCCTATGGTATTATTACTTGCTAAGCTACAACCCTAGTTGGAAAAGCAGGATGCTATAAGCCCAGGGGCTCCAACGGGGAAAGTAGCTCAGTGAGGAAAGGAAAAAAGGAAAAATAAAATATTTCAAGAATAGCATCATTAAAATATTTCTTACATAAACTCTAAAAACTTTAATATAACAAGAGAGAAATTAGATAAAGTAGCGTGCCCGAGTGTACCCTCAAGCAAGAGAACTCTAACACAAGACAGTGGAAGACCATGGTACAGAGGCTATGGCACTACCCAAGACTAGACAACAATGGTTTGATTTTGGAGTGTTCTTCTCCTAGAAGAGCTGCCTACCATAGCTAAAGTCTCTCTTCTATCCTTACCAAGAGGAAAGTAGTCAGTGAACAATTACAGTGCAGTAGTTAACCCCTTGAGAGAAGGAGAATTGTTTGGTAATCTCAGGGTTGTCAGATGTATGAGGAGAGAGGAGAGACTAAAGAACATGCCAGACTATCCGATGTACTGTCTGGCCAGTCAAAAGACCCCATAACTCTCTAGTGGTAGTATGTGCTAAGTTTATAAAATCTCTTTACCTTCCTAAGGGTTTCTGCCAGTAATACTGTATATTGGATTAAAAATAGTATGTGTGCAAAGATCTATTTAATTATGCGAGTTACAATGTCCTAACTAATATGGCATTGTTCTATAATGATACCAAAATTTGCCCTTAGTTATAGAAGTTTATTATTTTAGATAATGCCACTTGTCTTACAACTCAGTTCTCAAAGGGTGAGGAAAGGAAATGAACTACAAGAGATGTTAAAAAATAATAGCATTAAAATAAATCTTTAATATAAACTATGAAGACTTCAATATAACGGGTGTCAGTCGCATTGACGAGTGACAATGTGACAGTAGACGCCTACATCAATAAGCAGGGAGAGACCTTGGTCAGTCCCTCTGCAAGTGGTGAGCTAGGTACACATTTTGACATCCAACAACACAGTATTATTGTCATATCTTATCATGTCAGTGTCAAACCCACGGAAGGGCATTATCGGTTGCCTCTGAGGTCCGGATCAGAGCAATGAGCTAGTGTATCCAGTCGTCGCCTTGCTTCGTGATGATTATGGACTGGATGCCTGGGGTGATTAATTTGTTTTTAGTTTTGCTAACGTTTCTTATCGGATATGGTTTGGTGGGATACCAGTTATTTCGTATAAAGATGGCAGAGGGGTTGATTTTAAGGTGCTAGTAATTTTCCAAGAGGACTTGTTTACTTCTGGGTCTACCTTATGCGCATGGCTTGATCTTGCCCAGACTGGTCCACAGTACTGTACTCCACATAGGAATAACCAAGTGGCAGGGTTCGGTTCCCCAGCTGGCGTCGGCAAATTTGCCGGAGAGGTTTTTCTGGTTGCTACTTGATTTTATCTTTAAAGGAAAGCGTTCCGACAGTGATGTCACCCAAGTAGACTGGGTAGGGGTGATTTTCCAGTTCTTTCCCACCCTATTTGATCTTTAGCTTCCTGTTTGCCTGGTGATTGTTCTGGTGGGAAACACACCTATGTTGTGAGGAGCCCCGTTTTGTAGTAGGTGGAGGTGGTAGTGAGGGCATTTGACAGTCTCTCTTCAATGCTGGTGAAGGAGTCTGATTGTGTGGAATTGCACAGGTCGTCTGCCATGTGTACCTGTGGATGTTTGGTACTGCGGCTGGTCATTTGTATAGATTTTGAATGGTATTGGCGCTAGCACTGACCCTTGTGGAAGGCCGTTGTTTTGTTTCTTGTCCTCCATCTGCTTTTTCTGCTATTCAGTTTTTCTGAACTCTCTATTTCTATTAGATGTCTTGGGGTTTGTATGGTTAGGAAAAATACAGTACAAATTGATTTAAAAATGGGTAATATTTTGTACGAAATTTACCTAAGGCATGTGTGATACTCATTTTAGTGTGTGCCTAAATTGGGAAGACCTCGTGTGGTGCACTGTGCATCACTGAAGGGTCATTGAGTCATTCTTTGACCTCTTGGCAATACTTGACCCACTTTTTTTTTTTTTCATTACTTTACTTCCTTTCCTGCTTCCTTTCTTCCATCCTGCTCTTCCCAGTTTAATTACTTGAATTTCCCCTGTAACATTTTTTATGCAACAAGGCTTCCTGTGCCCCAATGCCCTTACCCGGGGCTCTATTATCTATTTGTTCCGTAACTGAAATACAAACCACGCTATTTAATAAAGGTAATTACTTTCGGTGTAGCTGAAATGATGAGCCATTAGATTTTTAACGAGGGTTTACTACCCCACCGCTAGTTAGCGGGGGGGGGGGGGGGAGGGGGTAGCTTGCTACCTCCCCCCTCACACCTGCGCTTGAGCTCACTTGGCTCTCGGCTCGGGTGGCAGTCGGACGTGTCCGCTCTCACCCTCGTCGTATTGACAGCCATTGCTAATCTTTCTTTTTGCTTTTCCTTTGACATAGGGTGTGTGAAGTTGGCCTCTGCGATGCGTAAGTGTCCTGGATTACCTGACCGCCCTTATGGCACGTATATGTCGGCGGTCGAAACGGACCCCCACACCTTGTGTCCTTATTGCAGGGGCCAGCGGTGTGATAAAGATAATGTGTGTGGTGAGTGTAGGGAGTGGTCTACCTCCCAGTGGGAGAGGTTTTCCCGGCGCCGGAAGAAGTAGTCTAAACGGGATATTTCTCCCTCAAAGGTTTCTTTGAAAAGAGAAAATCCCAAGGACTTCTTCCGTAGCCCAAACCTCCTCCGAAGCTCCCACTCGATCGGTTTCTCCCGAGAAGCCGTCGAGTGGTATCGTAGGCCGTAGTTCTGTTGACCGATTTCGGGGTTTGGGAGAGGGAGTTTCCTCCCATAGCGAGGCAGCTCCTCCTCCTCCCCCGGGGGAGGATATTGATGTCACTGTGTCTAATAATGATTTGTTGCAGCTTTGGTCTTCCTTGGGGCTTTAGGGTTCGCCCTCCAAGGAAGCCCTGTTTGACATGATCAGGTTGGGAGCAGCTGTCAAACAATCGCCGACTTTAGCAGAGGTTGATCCTTTGTCTATTGTCGACGTTGTTGTGGCAGAGGCTTCCGATGAGTTATGTCAAACCTCTGCTCCTGCTGTTCCTGATGTTCCTGATGTAGCTGAAGGCTTAGTTACCCCCTCCGAACATACTTCGAGGGAAGAGCTAAGTCCAACGGTCTCTCCTGCCAGTGATTCTCCCCCTAGGGGGAGTTCACTAACAGAGACTCCTCTTCAGAGGACTGCTGACCCCACAGCCCCCAGAGGGTGTATAAGGCGTAAGGCCCGCCTTCCTCTTCGTCGTAGAGGTCTTCCTTCACCTCACAAGGGTGTTACCAACAAAGGTCCACCTTTACAGGGATCGCCACGATGGAATCTTGATAAGGCGGACTGGGATAAATTTCGTGAGCTAAGCGAAATTGAGGGGGATGCAGGACAGGTTGAAAATATCGATGATGCCATAGACTTACTGAATGGAACTCTCCATACAGCAGGAGTCAATTCAGTTCCCAAAACAACAGGGTTATTCAAACGACGACCAGTCCCGTGGTGGTCTTCAGAACTAATTGCCCTCCACAGAGCCACAAGAAGATCTCTAACACGATTCCGTAGACGCAGAACTGATGAGAATTTAATTATGTACAAGAAATGTAGAGCACAGTTCCGCCGTGCCATGAAAGAAGCAAGGCGTCAGTCATGGATATCTTTTGTTTCCTCCATTAACAGTAGAACACCACCATCTTTGTGTGGAGGAAAATAAAAAAGATAGCTGGCAAATTCACCCCCAACCCACCACCAGTGTTGAAGGTGAATGGCCAGTATGTAACTGAAGCAAATGATGTTAGCAATGCCCTGGCTAATCATTTTTCAAATGTATCCAGCAAGTGTGAAGGAGCCCCTGGTCACCAGTATAGGAGCACAGAAGAAAAGAAAATTTTAAATTTTGCAACAAGAAGGGAAGTCGTATAATTCTCCTTTCACTGAAAGAGAATTTGATTCCGCACTTGCTCATTGCAATGATACAGCCCCTGGACCCGATGGAATTCCATATGCAATGATTAAACACGTATATTTTAATACAAAGCTATTCATTTTAAGCATTAATAGAATATGGCATGATCATAGTTACCCAAGTGTTTGGGAAGTAGCCAATATTTTAGCCTTTTTAAAACCCGGTAAAGACAAGTTTTTAGCAGCAAACTATCGTCCTATTGCATTGACATCTTGTTTATGTAAAATCATGGAGAAGATGGTCAATGCAAGGCTGATGTGGTACCTTGAAAAGAAAGGTATTTTATCATCGATTCAATGTGGATTTTGAAAAATGCACTCAACGACTGATGCGTTGATACGACTTGAGTCATCTATTTGTGAAGCCTTTGCTTCTAAACAGCACCATGTTACAGTATTTTTTGACCTTGAAAAGGCATATGATACCACATGGAGATATGGTATACTTAAAACCATTCATGAATTGGGATTGAGAGGAGAGCTGCCACTATTTATTCAGGCATTTCTTTCACGTAGAGTTTTTCAAGTGAGAGTTGGGGAAACTATCAGAGAGTAAGTGCCAGGAAGGAGGAGTTCCTCAGGGTAGTGTGCTGAGTGTAACCCTTTTTGCACTAGCAATTTATGGGATATCCTCAGCCATTCCCCAGGATGTTCTCTCAACATTATTTGTGGATGATCTCTCAATATCATTTGCTGGCACTAGAATGGCAATGGTTGAGAGAAAAATCCAACACTCAATTGATAAAATTATCCAGTGGGCTGACATGAATGGATTTAAGTTCTCGACAAGTAAAACTAGCATTGTCCATTTTTGTCGTATCCGGGGAGTACATCCAGACCCGGATATATACAGTACATTAAAGGTCAACGGATACCATGTGCAAGTGAAGCTAAATTTTTAGGTTTGATATTTGATTGTAGACTTACATGGGTTTCTCACTTAAAAGCGTTAAAAGCAAAATGTCTCGAGGCTCTGAATATCTTGAAAGTATTGTCCCATACATCATGGGGGGCAGACCGCAATACTATTTTAAAATTAAACGGCCTTGATTTTTTCCAAAATTAGTTATGGATGTGAAATATACTCTTCAGCCACCCCAAGGCGGTTAAAAATATTAGACTCGATACATCATGCAGGTATTAGATTGTCCACAGGAGCTTTTAAAACCTTGCCTATCCCAAGTCTCCTTGTTGATGCTGGAGAGTTACCTCTAGACCTTTAGACCTTTACCGAATGTCTTTCATTATTTGGTATTGGTTTAGATTTCAAAGACTCCCTAACTCTCTAGCCTTTCAGACTGCGAGCCTTGTAAGACACGCATCATACTTTGAGTTGCACCCAAAATCTCCTCAACCTTATGGCTTTTGGGTGAAACGATTATTAAACAGTCTGGATATAATTAGAAGTAAGGTGCTTCCATTCAAGGTATCATCAACGCCTCCATGGAAATTACCAGAGATATCTTTTTGTAAATATTTTATTGGAGATAAGAAGAATATGTCAGACCTAGAAGCCAAGTCTCTTTTTAATGAACATGTTAAAGAACATACAGGATCAACTTTTATCTATACTGATGGCTCCAAATCTGATGCTGGCGTTGGATTTGGAGTACATAGTAATGGTTTCAATTGTAGAGGTGCACTTCCTCTGACCGCTTCCATATTTACTGCCAAACTCTATGGCATATTAACCGCTATTGAGAAAATAGTGTTGGAGAAGGAGGGGTAATTTTATAATTTTTAGTGATGCTAGGGCTGTCCTTCAAGCTATGGAAGTTTTTAATTCTAATAACCCTCTAGTTTTAAAGATTTTAGAATGGCTTTTTATTATTGGACGGAGAGGTATAACAGTTCGATTTTGTTGGGTTCCAGCACATGTAGGTGTGTGTGGGAATGAGAAGGCAGATTCACTGGCTAAGAAGGCTGCATCCGAGTTGCTGCCAAGAAGGTATCCCATTCCCTGTAATGATTTCTTACCTGACATCAAGAAATTGGTTTGCAATAAATGGCAACAGTAATGGGATAGCCTAGATGGGAATAAAATGCAAGAGGTAACAAATGTCATATCTCCTTGGAGGTATGATATGATGCCCCGAAAATAGGAGACGTCTCTGTCGTCTCCGTATCGGTCACACTCGGTTGACACGAGTTTCTGCTGAAGGGCCAACACCAACCGTATTGTGAGGACTGTTTAGTACCTCTAACAGTGAGGCATTTGTTGACCGAATGCCCCCAATTATAACAACTTAAGGAATAGATATTTGTTTGAGGCTCGAGGTGAGGGTGGCAGGTTCATCCTTGCCAAGATTCTTAGAAATGATGTTTCCTATGCAAGTGGTGGCATTTTTAGATTTATTTCAGAAGCAGGTCTTCTGAAAATTATTTAATTTTTATGACATTTAACTTTTATGATTTTAATTAAATACTCTTACTTTTTATTTTATTTTATTTTTTATTTTTGTATACAAATTAAATGTTACCGGCGTCAATGACCTTAGATGTCAGGATGCCTGAAAACTTTAAATCAATCAATCAATCGTCATTTCAGCTACGCCAAAAGTAATTACCCATATTAAATAGCTAAGGTTTGTATAGTTAGGAAAAATACAAATTACCTACGAATTTGTCATATTTGTTCTGGTTTGAATGTATAAAATCTTATTATAGTTGCCTTATTGTCAAGTAAACATCCAAAAGTAGAATTATTATTGAACTTGAAGCTAGCATTCCCAAAAGAATTATCGTAGTTTTTAATTTATTTCTTATTAAATTCCATTGACAGTAAGCAAACTCATTCAGGTCATGAACGTTAGATTGTAAGCATGAATTAGCTCTTAACACTAAATGGTATAGGTAGTGTTCTTTATAATGTAATTTTTGTGGAAGGACTTTATAGATTAGCTTTTTTTTTTTCTCCAAAGTGAACTGCAAGTTAGCATTCACATTAAAGAGTTCTGATTTGAAAAGTATAGGCAAGTTGTCTTAAGAGTCTTTAAGTAATTATAAAGTACTGTACTTTAGTGTACAGTAGTCTGTTATAAGATAAAAGTATAAATTTTAAACAAGGGTAATAATAGTGAACAATAATTTTATCTTCATATAAAGAAACTCTCCAACAGTAAAGTAATGTGAAAAATTGTCTTTTGATATATGTTTCTGATTAAAGTATCTTAATCATTTGATGACACATTTTGTGAAATTATATGAAGTCTTGATTTTCTTGACTAATTTCTATCTTGGTTTTCAGGTGTTGGTTACCAGCAAAGTTCTTGATTTTATGCTAGGGTATATTGTACATTGTTTACCTGAAAGGTACCACCAGTAAGAAATGGAGAGGTGTGAACATTGGACCAGAAGAGGGTTCCCATTCTCATTCTGTCTGACAGAAGGTGTGGTGGGACCTCGTTACCTGTTCGTAAATTAATCCCCTATGAAAGACGAGGATACCACAGAAATGAGGACAGTTACTTGGCATCTACTCGTTCCCTTACTGCAGATACCTCCGTGGTCACCAAGGCGACCAGAGGAAGCAGCAGGGCCTACCGGAACTACGTCGCAATCGCTCGGCATTCATTCCTACATCGTAGTCTTCAATGCCCAAAGCATTAAATCGACAGTAATTTGGTCCAGAGAAGATGGCCGTCTTTTGTGTACAGAACATCACGGGCAGTAAACCTTACTGAATTCTTGCTTAGCCGTTGATGAAGAAATTTAGTAGTTCTGAAAATGGTTGTATGGAGGTGAGATATTTTCCAATTTTTTTTTTATTTTATTCATAGAGTTTTATGTTTTCTGTTTTCTGAAGATGGGACAAAGGTTTGTCCAACAAACTTATCAAAATTTATGATTTTTTTTTTATTGTTGCAGACTTTTCCTTTGTATTTTCAAGTAGTGCTTTTTGATTTATAAAAAGAACCTAAGGAATTAGTGTTAGAGTTTTCCAATTTACTGCTTGCCTTATTTGACGTGATTTGTCGCATGAATTATGATAAATTAGAGCTAAAGATTAATAGATTGACATGACAAACTTTTAAACAACTTGGTATTCATGGTTTTCAATTGTCTAAAGGTTTCTGACAGGCAAGATTCTCCAATATTTCAGAATTGGTTTTGTTTCGTGGTACCATGTCTTTTTTTATTATAAACATGAATGGAGACTAATAGGGATATGAATTGACCGGTCAAACAATTTGTGTGCAAAGAGTTTCGTGTAATATACTTTTTTCAATATTAATCTTACCCGATAATCATGTAGCTGTCAACTCTGTTGCCGACAGAAATCTACGGTCGGGATACGCCAGCGATCGCTATACAGGTGGGGGTGAACACAACAGCGCCATCTGTGGTCAGGTACTCCTGTACTTCTTGTCAACACCACCTCAATTTTTCCTCTGTCGTGCCTCCGGCTAGACCTACATGGATACGCTGTTGATTCTGGAGTTATTGCTCACGATTTGGTGATGTATTTGCTCTAGAGTTTAGCCTTCGCTATTCAGGAAGCTTTATCATTAGCTTAGCAAGTTTTTGGAATTAATTTGATTTAATTTTTGATTTAATTTTGGTGACGAAGAGAGTATGAACTCTCTTTCACTTTTAATGGCCGACCCTTCCCTTAGACGGAAGTGTTGGTGTTGAAGAGAGTATAGACTCTCTTTCTTAATTTTGCTTAACAAAAGTTATAGATTTATTTTATATCTCCGCCTTTTATAGGCCTCTTCGATTAACTTCCTTTTATTATAAACTTATTAAAATTAATTTTTATATTTGTTTATATTCGACCTTTCCTAATAGTAGGCGGTCTTTTCTTGGAACCGAAGTTAATTAACATTGAGCCCGTCATTTCGTTTTTACCTGTTAACATATTATGCTATTTTAATGTTTTTGAAAGAATTTCTTTGATAGTCTCGTACTGTTTTCAAAGTTGAACTAACGTTTTGTTTTGTCTCTGCAGTTGTTGACGTTCAGAACGTTCAACTTGCGCTCTATCGTTACGATAGAGAGAGAGTATTCACGGTGTCACGTTGCAGTAAGAGTAAACCGATTCTAGCGTTTTGTTCATTCTTTCTTAGCTTAAATGGTTTTAATTCTAATAAAGGAACTTTTTATTTGGGAAATCTTTCAGTTTTTTTCCTTTAACAATAATATGTTTTAACGATATATATAATTGGGCTCATCTCTCAGGTTCTAAGTCAAGAGAGAGAGAGAGAGAGAGAGAGAGAGATAGAGACGGAGGGAGAGAGAGGAGGATAAAAGTTTCGTTCAAGCGGGTAACGTTGTTATCGTTTTTGCTCTTCTCCCTAGTCTCTTTAGGGGAAGAAGGTAAACGTTTCTAGAGTTTTATTCTTGTTCCCAGGCTTTATGCGGTGAGAGATTTTAAACATAGTTTATTTGATCTAGTGTTTAGTCTCTTTTCCAGCCACTGAATTATTTATCTTTCATTATGTTTTTCTGTTACATTGTAATACTGTTTTCGCAATTACTAACTTTTAATGAAGGATAGAATTGCGTGTTTCAGGTACAAACCACTTAAAGTTTCGAGTTCAGTGAAATAAGTGCAAACAGAAAATCAAAAGTGATAAAGTGATAAGCGCAAAGTGTAACAGTGTTGCGTTCGAGGGTTCGTCTGTTCGTGCCAGTTGTTCGCCTAGTCTGGGACCTCTTACAAGCTCCCAAGCCAGGGGAGAAGTAACGTCGAAGGACTTATGGGTTCATCAGGCCTTGATCGACGAACAGACGTTTCCCTCCGTGGTTTCGGGTGTAACCAACTCACGTAGCCGACGTGATCACCCCACCCACACAAAGACGAGAGAGCCCATTTATTCCTCGTCTGCGGAAGAGGTTTCTCGCAGAAACCATGGACCAAATCTTGCAGCTTTTAAGTGCAAGTCGGTCCCTTCCGCACAAGTCCAACTCCTAGGTGGAGCCATTAGCTGGGTCAGTTCGGACTTGCTGCAGTACGACAACTGCACACCTCCCAGAGAGGCAAGGTGGTACCGCAACAGGCAGTAACTCCGTCTGTTGCCGCACCAGCTGTTTTAGACCCTCAGTCTCAACGGACAGTAGCTCCGTTTGTTGTCTTTCTTAGACTCTAGTGGTCTAGGCTGCAGACAATGCAGTCTCAGCTTGCGGTGTTGATGCAGGAGTTTCAGGCAGAGAAGGTTAACACACCTCCTCCTGCGAGCGCTCCTCCACCTCGGCGCAGTCCACCCTGCCAGACGTATGATGTTGAGGCTCCTCCTGCCTCCATGCGTGAGCTGTCGCATTGGGAGTTGCCAGGTACCAGCGCTATGCAGCAACCTCCACTTTCCTTGAGGCAGGAGCCTCTTGCTATGCGGCAACCTCCTCAACCCTTGAGGCAGGAGCCTCAACTCTTGAGGCAAGAGCCTCAACTCTTGAGGCAAGAACCTCAACTCTTGAGGCAAGAACCTCAACTCTTGAGGCAAGAACCTCAACTCTTGAGGCAAGAGCCTCAACTCTTGAGGCAAGAGCCTCAACTCACCTCCTCTTCCCTTGAGGCAGGAGCCTCATGCGTTGCGGCAACCTCCTCAACCCTTGAGGCAGGAGCCTCAACTCTTGAGGCAAGAGCCTCAACTCTTGAGGCAAGAACCTCAACTCTTGAGGCAAGAGCCTCAACGCTTGAGGCAAGAGCCTCAACGCTTGAGGCAAGAACCTCAACTCTTGAGGCAAGAGCCTCAACTCTTGAGGCAAGAGCCTCAACTCTTGAGGCAAGAACCTCAACTCTTGAGGCAAGAACCTCAACTCTTGAGGCAAGAACCTCAACTCTTGAGGCAAGAGCCTCAACTCTTGAGGCAAGAACCTCAACTCTTGAGGCAAGAGCCTCACCTCACCTCCTCTTCCCTTGAGGCAGGAGCCTCATGCGTTGCGGCAACCTCCTCCATCCTTGAGGCAGCAGGCTCATGCGTTGCAGCAACCTCCACCATCCTTGAGGCAGCAGCCTCAGGCTATGCGGCATCCTCCTCAACCCATGAGGCAGGAGCCTCATGCTATGAGGAGCCTCATGCTATGCGGCATCCTCCTCAACCCATGAGGCAGGGACCTCATGCTATGAGGAGCCTCATGCTATGCGGCATCCTCCTCAACCCATGAGGCAGGAGCCTCATGCTATGCGGCAACCTCCTCTACCCTTGAGGCAGGAGCCTCATGCTATGCGGCAACCTCCTCTACCCTTGAGGCAGGAGCCTCATGCTATGCGGCATCCTCCTCAACCCATGAGGCAGGAGCCTCATGCTATGCGGCATCCTCCTCAACCCATGAGGCAGGAGTCTCATGCTATGAGGAGCCTCATGCTATGCGGCATCCTCCTCAAACCATGAGGCAGGAGCCTCATGCTATGCGGCAACCGCCTCAACCCATGAGGCAGGAGCCTCATACTATGCGGCATCCTCCTCAACGCATGCGGCATGAGCCTCATCCCTTGCAGCATGAGCCTCATCCCATGCAGCATGAGCCTCATACCATGCAGCATGAGCCTCATACCATGCAGCATGAGCCTCATCCCATGCAGCATGAGCCTCTTCCCATGCAGCATAAGCCGCACGCCATGCAACATGCTCTGCTTACCTTACAGCATGCTCTACATACAGCATGCTCTGCATACAGCATGCTCTGCATACCTTACCGCATGCTCCTCAGTCACACATCTTTGGTTGTTGCCAACTCACTAGACTGTCAAGCAGTTTCATAACGTTGCCTTCTAGTCTGCTGCTTTTGCACCAGTGAAACCCTCACTGAGAGAACTTAGCTTTTCTCGGATATGGTTCCTGTAGATGAGAAAGTGCTATTCTCCCTCCTTCTGATATTCCCTTGAGGACTCTGTCATTTGGAGGGGAGCCTTTAGCTGCTTAGCCTCCTATGGACTTTTATTTAAGCATAACATGCTTCCAGGGAGGGTAAAGGTTCCACTTCAGTCGCTAACCCCGTCTGTTACCACACCTGTTCCCATAGACCTTGAGCTTTGTTGCAAGACATGCAGTCCAAGCTTAGTCCTTGTTAGAGGATTTTTTTTTTTTGTTTACGGAGTCAGTGTGTCACTGGGAAGACGTTCAACAACCAGCAGAAGTGACTTGTTGTGACGCAGTGCGGCATCCTCAGCAACCCGATAAGGAGTTGTCTGTACGACCCAGACAGTCTAGACAGCTTCGGGTTGTCGCTGTACTTCCTCGCTTCCCCATGGTTGACAGTTCACAGACTGTGCAGCAGTACCATGATCTTGTGTCCGGCTCCGTCAGACGACTAGCTTTTAAGAGCTCCCACAAGTCGTCGCTGTCTGGAGATTCTCAGATGGACTATGGATCTGACCAAGGAACTGGGCCTCCTGGTCAATTTTGAGGAGTCCCAGCTCGTCCCATCCCAGACCATTGTCTACCTGGGTATGGATCTTCAGAGTCGAGCTTTTCAGGCTTTTCCGTCGGCCCCAAGGATCTACTAAGCCCTAGAATGCACCCAGAGCATGCTGAGAAGGAACCGATGCTCGGTCAGGTAGTGGATGAGTCTAACAGGGACACTTTCATCGCTGGCCCTGTTCATCGAGTTAGGGAGACGCCACCTCCTCCCCCTTCAGTATCATCTAGCGGCTCACTGGATAAAGGACATGACGCTAGAGACGGTCTCAGTTCCTGTTTCCGAAGAGAGGAGGTCTACTCTCACGTGGTGAAAGAACAGCTTTCTTCTCAAGGAAGTCTACCTTTGGCTGTTCAGAAACCCGACCGCCGTCTCTTCTCTGACGCATCAGACACGGGCTGGGGTGCGACTTTGGACGGACAGGAATGCTCGGGAACATGGAATCAGGAGCTAAGGACACTTCACATCTATTGCAAGGAGCTGTTGGCGGTTCATCTGGCCTTGATAAACTTCAAGTCCCTCCAGCTTAACAAGGTGGTGGAGGTGGACTCTGACAACACCACAGCCTTGGCTTACATCTCCAAGCAGGGAGGGACTCATTCGTGGAAGTTGTTCTAGATCGCAAGGGACCTCCTCATCTGGTCAAAAGATCGAAAGCTCACGCTGGTAACGAGGTTCATTCAGGGCGATATGAATGTCATGGCAGATCGCCTTAGCCGGAAGGGTCAGGTCATCCCCACAGAGTGGACCCTTCACAAGAATGTTTGCAGCAGACTTTGGGCCCTGTGGGGTCAGCCAACCATAGATCTGTTCGCTACCTCGATAACCTAGAGGCTCCCGTTGTATTGTTCTCCGATTCCAGACCCAGCAGCAGTTCACGTGGATGCTTTTCTGCTGGATTGGTCCCATCTCGACCTGTATGCATTCCCGCCGTTCAAGATTGTCAACAGGGTACTTCAGAAGTTCGCCTCTCGCAAAGGGACACAGCTGACGTTGGTTGGCTCCGCTCTGGCCCGCGAGAGAATGGTTCATAGAGGTACTGCAATGGCTGGTCGACATTCCCAGGACTCTTCCTCTAGGAGTGGACCTTCTACGTCTACCTCATGTAAAGAAGGTACACCCAAACCTCCACGCTCTTCGTCTGACTGCCTTCAGACTTTCGAAAGACTCAAGGGCTAGGGGCTTTTCGAAGGAGGCAGCCAGAGCGATTGCCAGAGCAAGGAGGACATCCACTCTCAGAGTCTATCAGTCTAAAGGAGAAGTCTTCCGAAGCTGGTACAAGGCCAATGCAGTTTCCTCAACCAGTACCACTGTAACCCAGATTGCTGACTTCCTGTTACATCTAAGGAACGTAAGATCCCTTTCAGCTCCTACGATTAAGGGTTACAGAAGTATGTTGGCAGCGGTTTTCCGCCACAGAGGCTTGGATCTTTCCACCAACAAAGATCTACAGGACCTCCTTAGGTCTTTTGAGACCTCAAAGGAACGTCGGTTGTCCACTCCAGGCTGGAATCTAGACGTGGTCCTAAGGTTCCTTATGTCATCAAGATTTGAACCTCTCCAATCAGCCTCTTTTAAGGACCTCACATTAAAAACTCTTTTCCTCGTGTGCTTGACAACAGCTAAAAGAGTAAGTGAGATCCACGCCTTCAGCAGGAACATAGTTTTCACATCTGAAACGGCTACATGTTCCTTGCAGCTCGGTTTTTTGCTAAACGAGCTTCCTTCACGTCCTTGGCCTAAGTCGTTCGAGATCCCAAGCCTGTCCAACTTGGTGGGGGACGAACTGGAGAGAGTACTTTGCCCAGTTAGAGCTCTTAGGTACTATCTAAAAAGGTCATAACCTTTACGAGGACAATCGGAAGCCTTATGGTGTGATATCAAGAAGCCTTCTCTTCCAAGGTCTAAGAACTCAGTTTCTTACCTATTCAGGCTCCTGATTAGGGAAGCACATTCTCATCTGAAGGAAGAAGACCTTGCTTTGCTGAAGGTAAGGACACATGAAGTGAGAGCTGTGGCTACTTCAGTGGCCTTCAAACAGAACCGTTCTCTGCAGAGTGTTATGGATGCAACCTATTGGAGAAGCAAGTCAGTGTTCGCATCATTCTATCTCAAAGATGTCCAGTCTCTTTACGAGAACTGCTACACCCTGGGACCATTCGTAGCAACGAATGCAGTAGTAGGCGGGGGCTCAGCCACTACATTCCCATAATCCCATAACCCTTTTAACCTTTCTCTTGAATACTTTTTATGGGTTGTACGGTCGGCTAAGAAGCCTTCCACATCCTTGTTGATTTGGCGGGTGGTCAATTCTTTCTTGAGAAGCGCCGAGGTTAAAGGTTGTGATGAGGTCCTTTAGTATGGGTTGCAGCCCTTTATACTTCAGCACCTAAGAGTCGTTCAGCATCCTAAGAGGACCGCTACGCTCAGTAAGGAAGACGTACTTAATAAAGGCAGAGTAATGGTTCAAGTCGTCTTCCTTACCAGGTACTTATTTATTTTATGTTATTTTTGAATAACTAATAAAATAAAATACGGGATACTTAGCTTCTTTGTTAACATGTATGCTGGTCTCCACCCACCACCCTGGGTGTGAATCAGCTACATGATTATCGGGTAAGATTAATATTGAAAAATGTTATTTTCATTAGTAAAATAAATTTTTGAATATACTTACCCGATAATCATGATTTAATTGACCCACCCTTCCTCCCCATAGAGAACCAGTGGACCGAGGAAAAAATTGAGGTGGTGTTGACAAGAAGTACTGGAGTACCTGACCACAGATGGCGCTGTTGTGTTCACCCCCACCTGTATAGCGATCGCTGGCGTATCCCGACCGTAGATTTCTGTCGGCAACAGAGTTGACAGCTACATGATTATCGGGTAAGTATATTCAAAAATTTATTTTACTAATGAAAATAACATTTTTCTCTTCAGCTATTATTATTATTATTATTATTATTATTACTACTAGCTAAGCTACAACCCTAGTTGGAAAAGCAAAATGCTATAAGCCCAAGGACTCCAACAGGGAAAAGTAGCCCAGTGAAGAAAGAAAACAAGGAAAGCTTAAATAGGTTAAGAATAACACCACCACTTAAATATTTCCTAAATAAACTATAAAAAATTTAACAACACAAGAGGAAGAAAAATAAAACCGAACAGTGTGCCCGAGTGTATCCTCTGGCAGGAGATCTCTAACTCAAGACTGTAGAAGACCATGGTACAGAGGTTATGGCACTACCCAAGACTAGAGGACAATAGTTTGTTTTTGAAGTGTCCTTCTCCCAGAAGAGCTGCTTACCATAGCTAGAGTGTCTCTTCTACCCTTACCAAGAGGGAAGTAGCCACTGAACAATTATAGTGCAGTAGTTACCCCTTGGGTGAAGAGGAATTGTTTTGTAATATCAGTGTTGTCAGGTGTATGAGGACAGAGGAGAATTTGTAAGGAATAGGCCAGACTATTCGGTATATGTGTAGGCAAAGGAAAAATGAACCGTAACCAGAGAGAAGGGTGCAATGTAGTACTGTCTGGCCATTCAAAGGACCCCAAAACAAACTAGCGGTAGTATCACAAAGGGTGGCTGGTGCCCTAGCCAACCTACTACCTAGGAAGTTGAATAAAAATGGTTGAAGTAATGCTCATGTTCTTGATATATTAAAGACTAGATAATCTAATATTGAAAAACTATAGCTGACATATTGGAAGTAAAGGGTAAGTATATTCTACAAGGCTTCTCATGAACATTCAGAACATCAAAACTCAATGAGTATTGTTTAAATGAGGAGGTCCAAAGCAGTTAGTTGAAAGGGATCCTTAAATGTTCTGTGTTGAGAGAACAGATGATGATTATTCAAAGTGTTTATATTGAACAGTACTAATTTAGATAGGTTTTTATAATACAGTTGGCTAAATAAAAATTGGGTACACAGCTCGGAAAGTTAAAACAACCACACGTAGTGACAGGACGGCATTATACTAAAACTTTGAGGTTTTTGGATTGAGTGTTGTCTAGTTCTATTTGAGCATGCATTGTTCATATAATGATAAAGTTTCCTTTGTCATTTGGCAAACGCAGTCCTTTCTACACATTAATATTGCCTGTTGTTTAATTAGGTTGCTTACTAAAGTGTGTACCCAAATTCTTGAGCCAATAGTCCAGTACTGTTCTATAAAATTTGGTGATTATGTATACAGCTCTTCCTAGTTTTTAAATATTTAACTTAGCCGGTGAATATATAATAGCTGCTGCTCCAGCGGCTCGACAGAAAAACACACAAAAACTCGCGAGCGATCGCTATGAAGGTTGCGGGTGTGCCCACCAGCGCCAACTATCGGCCAGATACCGCATATGAATGTAAACAAGCCTCAATTCTTCTCTGTCGGCCTTAACGACAAGACGTATCATTACTCGCTGTATAACCTGGAGTTTTCTCAACAGACTTGGTGAAGTACTTCATTTTGGTTTGAGCTTTCGCAGTGCAGGTGTTTTTCCTCAACTTAAACTCTTGAACTCTTTTTTTGGACAGATTTAATTGTTGATGACTTGGATTGTTTTTTGGACTTTCTTTGACTAATTCAAAATGGCTGACGCCTCTCAAGTTCCTAGATTTCGTAAGTGTAATGCTAGGGATTGCAATAGGCGTCTTCCAAAGGCATCTCTCGACCCACATACTGTGTGTTCTAATTGTCGGGGTAAAACCTGTCAATTAGGAGATCGGTGTGAGGAATGCGTGGGCCTTTCGGAATTCGATTGGCTAGAATATGACAAATATTCTCGTAAGCTAGAGAGAGATAGGGTGAGGAGGAGTTCCTCTAGATCAGTAGATTTTTCCTCTCCCCATGCCCCTGAACCTAATCCTTCCCCTGTAGTGGTTGTGCCTGAACCCCCTACTGGCACTCAGGAACCATCAATGCGGGACATGTTACGTGCCATTCATGCTTTGGGTGAAAGAGTTGAGTCATTAGCTACAGATCGTAATCAACTCATGGCGGACGTTAAAGAGCTAAAGTGTCAAGTGCCACAGCGGAAAATCGTGGGAAAGTGATTAGTGCGCAAAGTGTTTTCAGTGTTGCGACCGAGGGTTCGTCTGTTCGTGCCTGTCGTTCGCCTAGTCCGAGACCTCTTGCAAGCTCCCAAGTCCAGGGGAGAAGTAATGTCGTACGACTTATGGGTTCGAGAGGCCTTGATCAGCGAACAGACGTTCCCTCTATGGTAACAGGCGTGTCTCATCAAGACCGCCCCTACCATAAGACGAGAGAGATGATTTTCTCCTCGTCATCCGAAGGCTTTTCGCATAAGAAACCGTGGAGCAAGGTTTCAAGGCCCTTGAAGCAAAAGTCGGTCCCCTCAGGACAGGTCCAGCGTCCTGGTTGTAGCCATTGGGATAGCTCTGACCCCTGACAGTCAACGGAAGACTGCTCGCCGCCTAAGCAGCAACGTTACACAGGCTCAGAGAGTCTTGGTGTAGGCAAGGTTGTGCAGTCTCAGACGTTAACCCCGTCTTTTACCGCACCCATTCCCGTTGATCCTAAATGGGTTGTACTGCAAGACATGCAGATCAAGCTCGCCTCCCTTATGGAAGACTATTCTGCTGAAAAGGTTCACGATGATCCTCGCCGCTTAGCTAATCGAGATCCTGGCCTTCAGCCGCCAAAACGAGCCTTTGCTCGTCCTGTTGACGTTGGCGTTGCTAAGTCACGTCAATCGCGCTTTGTAGAGCCTCACTCGATGCAGTCACGTGTTGACTCTCAGCCGCATATGGACGTTCAGCCACTTCCTAATGCTCTTGTTGACGTTCAGGACGTTCGCCAACCAGCGGAGTTGACTTGTTTTGACGCTGAGCGTCAACCACCGCAGTCTAGAGTTGTTTTGACTGCTCAGTCTAGGCAGTCAAAACAGTCTCGAGTTGACGTCGAGCGTCCTCCCGCTCCTGTTGTTGTTGACAGTCAGGCTGTTAAGCAGTTACATGACGTAGCGTCCTGGACTGCTACTAATACACCAGTGTGTGTGGACTCTGCGTGTCAAGCATTGCCAACCCCTTTTCTTGTTACTCAGCAGTTGTCGGATGAAGATCCTTCAGATGAGGACGTTGCTGACCCTCATCATGATGATCATCCTTCGGATGTTGACGAACCTAGAACGGTTCCTCCTTCAATGGACTTTAAGAAAGTCATGTTAATTTTCAAGGAGCTTTTTCCCGATCACTTTGTTACCGTTGCTCCTCGTTCGCCACCGTCTGAGTTTGCTCTAGGCTTACCTGCTCTCATGCCAGCCTTTACTAAGCTAGTGCTCTCTCGCTCTTCCAAGAGAGCTTTACGACTTTTAGGCGACTGGTTGGATACCAGGAGGAGTTTGGGGAAGACGGCCTTTGCCTTCCCTCCGTCAAAGCTCTCGTCTAAATCGAGCGTCTGGTATGCCACGGGAGAAGTTCTCTGCTTGGGAGTCCCTGCCTCTGCCCAGGGTGACTTCTCAAGCCTCGTAGACTCTCCCCGCCGCCTAGCCATGAGACGCTCGAAGATTAGTTGGTCCTCCTCGGACCTTGACCATCTGCTGAAAGGCGTATACAGGGCCTTTGAAGTTTTCAACTTCCTTGACTGGTCATTAGGAGCTTTAAGTAGGAAAATCTCGTCGACTGATAGAGATGTTTCCTTACTGATAATGTCTTGTATGGATAAAGCCATCCGCGATGGTTCCAATGAGCTCGCCTCCTCTTTCACGTCGGGAGTCTTAAAGAAGCGAGAGTCCCTTTGCTCTTTTCTTTCGGCAGGAGTTACTCCCTGTCAGAGATCAGAACTGCTCTTTGCTCCCTTATCCAAGTTTTTGTTTCCGCAACAATTGGTTAAGGACATAGCTTCTTCGCTTGTGCAGAAGGACACCCATGACTTAATGGCGTCCTCTGCTCGCAAGGGGACTCCTTCTACATCCTTTGCTGTAAGACCCAGGATCGACACTCCGGCATCCAGATTTATCCCGCCCTTTCGTGGCAGAGCTCCCAGCAGGGGAAGTACTCGTGCCGAGGGAAAGAGAGGAAAGAAGAGAGGAGCCAAGTCCTCCCGTGGCAGAGTCTGACTGCCCACAGCCTCAGACAGCGGTAGGAGCCAGATTGAAGAGCTTCTGGCAGGCCTGGGAGAAGAGGGGCGCAGACCAACAGTCTGTTCGGTTGCTCAGAGAGGGGTACAAAATTCCATTTGTACGCAAACCTCCTCTAGCGACAACTCCCATCGACCTCTCTCCCAGGTACCGAGAGGAGTCAAAGAGACAAGCCCTAAACCTAGAAGTGTCTCTGTTGCTAGAGAAGGGAGCGGTGGTGAAAGTCTCGGACCTTCAATCACCGGGGTTTTACAACCGTCTCTTCCTAGTCCCAAAGAAGACAGGAGGTTGGAGACCGGTGCTAGACGTCAGTGCGCTCAACGTTTTTGTTACGAAAACAAAGTTCACTATGGAGACCACGAAGTCAGTCTTAGCAGCGGTCAGAAAGGGAGACTGGATGGTCTCTCTAGACCTACGAGATGCGTACTTCCACATTCCTATACACCCAGATTCCCAACCGTTTCTGAGGTTTGTTTTCAGGAATGTGGTATACCAGTTTCGGGCCCTGTGCTTTGGCCTAAGTCCTGCTCCTCTCGTGTTTACGAGGCTCATGAGGAATGTGGCAAAATTCCTCCATTTATCGGGTATCCGAGCCTCCCTGTACTTGGACGACTGGCTTCTCAGGGCTTCGTCCAGTCATCGCTGTCTGCAGGATCTTCATTGGACATTGGATCTGACCAAGGAATTGGGACTTTTGGTCAACCTAGAAAAGTCCCAGCTGATTCCATCCCAAACTATACTGTATTTAGGGATGGAGATTCGCAGTCCAGTTTTTCGGGCTTTTCCGTCTGCCACCCGAATAGATCAAGCCCTGCTCAAAGTCCAACTAATGTTGAAGAGAGAACGGTGCTCAGTCAGGAATTGGATGAGTCTAGTAGGAACTCTATCATCCCTGGAGCAGTTTGTCTCGCTAGGAAGACTACACCTTCGGCCTCTCCAGTTCCATCTAGCCTTTCACTGGAACAAGGACAAGACGTTAGAGACGGTCTCAATCCCGGTCTCCGAACCAGTAAAGGCATGCCTGAAATGGTGGAACAACAATATCAGTCTGAGAGAGGGACTTTCCCTAGCAGTTCAGAACCCAAACCACGTACTATTCTCAGAGGCGTCGGATTTGGGTTGGGGTGCGACCCTGGACGGTTGGGAATGCTCAGGTCTGTGGACCTCAAGTCAGAGGAGCATGCACATCAACGGCAAGGAGCTTTTGGCAGTCCACTTGTCCTTGATGAAATTCGAAAGTCTCCTTCGAAACAAAGTGGTAGAGATCAACTCCGACAATACCACAGCCTTGGCGTACATCTCCAAGCAAGGAGGCACCCACTCCCTCACGCTGTACGAGATCGCAAGGGACCTGCTCATTTGGTCAAGAGATCGAGGCATCTCCCTGTTAACGAGGTTTATCCAGGGCGACTTGAACGTCTTAGCAGACTGTCTCAGTCGGAGGGGTCAGGTAATTCCTACGGAATGGACCCTCCACAAGGACGTGTGCAAGAGTCTTTGGGCGACTTGGGGTCAACCCACCATAGACCTCTTTGCCACCTCGATGACCAAGAGACTTCCAATCTATTGCTCTCCAGTCCCAGACCCAGCAGCAATACACATAGACACATTTCTCCTAGATTGGTCTCATCTGGACTTATATGCATTCCCACCATTCAAGATTGTCAACAAGGTACTGCAGAAGTTCGCCTCTCACGAAGGGACAAGGTTGACGTTGGTTGCTCCCCTCTGGCCCGCGAGAGAGTGGTTCACCGAGGTACTTCGATGGCTGGTAGACTTTCCAAGAAGTCTTCCTCTAAGGGTAGATCTGTTACGTCAGCCCCACGTAAAGAATGTCCATCAAAGCTTCCCCGCTCTTCGTCTGACTGCCTTCAGACTATCGAAAGACTCTCAAGAGCTCGAGGCTTTTCGAAGGAGGCAGCCAGTGCGATTGCAAGAGCGAGGAGAGCTTCTACCATTAGAGTATACCAGTCGAAGTGGGAAGTCTTTCGAGACTGGTGCAAGTCAGCATCTGTGTCCTCGTCCAGTACCTCTGTAGCCCAAATCGCAGATTTTCTGTTATATCTTAGAAAGGCTCGCTCCCTCTCAGCTCCCACGATTAAGGGCTACAGGAGCATGTTGGCTTCGGTCTTTCGACATAGAGGCTTGGATCTTTCCAACAATAAAGATCTCCAAGATCTCCTTAAGTCTTTCGAGACCTCTAAGGAACGTCGTTTGGCAACTCCTGGATGGAACTTAGACGTGGTCCTAAGGTTCCTCATGTCAGACAGGTTTGAGCCATTACATTCAGCCTCCCTGAAGGATCTCACCCTCAAGACACTTTTCCTAGTGTGCTTGGCTTCGGCTAAAAGGGTCAGTGAACTTCATGCCTTCAGTAAGAACATCGGCTTTTCTACAGAAAAAGCCACTTGTTCACTTCAACTTGGTTTCCTGGCCAAAAATGAACTGCCTTCTCGTCCTTGGCCTAAATCTTTTGATATTCCTTGCTTATCAGAGATCGTAGGCAACGAACTGGAAAGAGTATTATGTCCTGTTAGAGCTCTTAAGTTCTATTTAGCTCGTACTAAGTCATTACGAGGTAAATCTGAGGCATTATGGTGCTCAGTTAAGAAACCATCATTGCCTATGTCAAAGAATGCTTTGTCATATTTTATCAGATTTTTAATACGAGAAGCTCATTCTCACTTGAATGAGAAAGACCGATGTTTGCTTAAGGTTAAGACGCACGAAGTTAGAGCTATAGCAACCTCCGTGGCCTTCAAGCAAAATAGATCTCTGCAAAGTATTATGGACGCGACTTTTTGGAGAAGCAAGTCAGTGTTCGCGTCATTTTACTTAAAAGATGTCCAGACTCTTTACGAGGACTGCTACACACTGGGTCCATTCGTTGCAGCGAGTGCAGTAGTGGGTGAGGGTTCTACCACTACATTACCCTAATTCCAATATCCTTTTTAATCTGTCTCTTGAAATGTTTTTAATATTGTTTTTTTGGGTTGTACGGAAGGCTAAGAAGCCTTTCGCATCCTGGTTGATTTGGCGGGTGGTCAAAGTCTTTTCTTGAGAGCGCCCAGATTAGGGGTTTGATGAGGTCCTGTTTGTATGGGTTGCAGCCCTTGATACTTCAGCTCCTGGGAGTCTTTCAGCATCCTAAGAGGATCGCTGGGCTTCGTGAGGAAGACAGACTTACAAGGCAGAGTAATCGTCTAAGTCAACTTCCTTACCAGGTACCTATATATTTGGGCTTTGTTATATTATAACTGTCAAAAACTCTAAGCATATACGCTGTAAACTTAATTAACTCTGGTCTCTACCCACCACCTTGGGTGTGAATCAGCTATTATATATTCACCGGCTAAGTTAAATATTTAAAAATTATATTTTAATTATAAAATAAATTTTTGAATATACTTACCCGGTGAATATATAAATTAAAGGCCCTCCCTTCCTCCCCAATAGAGACGCAGCGGGACGAGAAGAATTGAGGCTTGTTTACATTCATATGCGGTATCTGGCCGATAGTTGGCGCTGGTGGGCACACCCGCAACCTTCATAGCGATCGCTCGCGAGTTTTTGTGTGTTTTTCTGTCGAGCCGCTGGAGCAGCAGCTATTATATATTCACCGGGTAAGTATATTCAAAAATTTATTTTATAATTGAAATATCATTTTTTATTATTAGAATGAATTTTATTAGATAGTATAATGCATTAGGTATGATTTATATCCCGCAGGAGGTCTAAACATACTGTACCTGGTTAAGTTTAGGTATAGAGCTGTGAATATCTATCAGAAATGAAAAGTGATACATTTAAAAGAAAAAAGTATGTGCCTGTAAATTAAAATATAACATGTTTTTCACTTATTAGATTAATAGGGTAGATCCAGCTATCCAAATTTGCTATGTATCCAGTACCCCAATAGCTTGGTATCTGAATTTTAGGGAAATTGCCAAGAAAATAATTAGGCTAGTCAGGCCATTATTTGTTGTTGAGAATAGAGTCTTGTATTCAATACTAAAGTGAGATTTTTGTATTTCAGGTAATTGCCAAGTCTCTGAAGAGTAAAAGGTTCTCCATATGTAACATCCTGACTAAATTTGACGACCTGCTAGATTTGGAAGACACCGTCAACCTACATCGACCCATCATCAATTGTAGGGCCCTTTCTTGCTCTAAGAGCAGACAAACCAGTGGCTTGAATAGATAGGGAACCTAGCTAAATTTTGTAAATTCAAATCAGATAGATACTTTCATATAGAGAGTCATTTCTATATTGCTGTGCTATCACTGTTTATATGCTCACATTTGAGTTTATTAACTTGTCAGTTGTCTTCCAACGTTATCTATGTTGAACCACGCTTCAATGGCTGGCTCTGCTGACCGACCGGCATGTCTGATATTTGTTTTGAAGTTGTGATTGCTGTTGTCATCCATTGTCATTTTTCCAGCCATACAGCAGCCTTGCAGATCTTGACACTTACCAAGCAGGAGATCAGTTGAACAGTGCCGACATTGGCTTGTATCGCTATAGGTTAACAAGAGTGTTATCTTTATACTGTATCCATGTGGCTTTTCATTTTTTTTAATGATGTAAGCTTACTCATTTGGTCAGTGTCGTTAAGCAAGTGATTTTCAGAATCTTTAATATTACACTGTGGAGATTGTTCAAAGTTGCATCATTCAGTAGTAACATTTTTGCTTGAACTCATGTATCTTTTTTTTTTTTTTTTTTTTTCTCTGGTATATTCAGCAATATCTATGCCTTAGAAATGGTGCTAGAGCCCAGAAATAGATTTTTCCTTCGTCAAAATCACGTTTTAGCCATTTAGAATAGATTATGTTTGTCTGCTTTTAACCAATTGTTTATGCACAGGTGAAACTATCTCGGTGAACGTAAAGAATTTTGACTCCCACAATTAAAAAACAAATGTACCTGTAAACAAATCTTTTCTATATATTTTCTGTAAACAATGATTCCATATTCTGATTGAATAACAAAAAAGTCGAAGCAAGAAACCTACGAGGAATAAAGGGACCTAGAAACATCGCAAGTGTTCGACGTTAATCAAGGCCATCACATGCTCAACAGGTCATCACTACCTTTGGAAATTCCACCTAAATGTTATTGAAATATCTTGGTAGTCTCTCATTATGCTGTTGGGAAATATCACTATTACTGAAAGATTTCTTTTGCCTCATTTTATTCGATTCACTTATAATTTAGTCTACCTCAATTATCTAGTTCTTGATGCCCGACTAATAAGCAGTTTTCTGTTTACATTACACTATACATATGAAGTTTGTTGACTTCAAACACTCATACTACCTTTACAGTATTTAGTTCTTTCCCTAATTCTCTTGCAAAATGGGAATGTCATAAACAGAGTTTGCTAGTTAAAGATGATTTTACCATGCTAGAAATGTTTGCGTAATTCTCTGGTTACTCTGGTTAAACTATTTGTTCCTAGAAGAATACAAACCGGGGATCTTTGATAGGAGTATGACTTTGCTGTAGCTTGGACTGCCGTTTAAAATTTTAACAAGGTAAACGTAATTGCCTGTCTATAAGAGATGGGGAGCAAATCTTGGTTTTGACTGCAACCCCTTGACATAACTGACGCGGGAATTTCTTTTGCTTTTTTTGGGGATTGAATAAATGATATTACTCTGACAGTCGTGTTTGAGGGATTTTTATGGAAAAAGCCAAGGGTATACAGTTACCTGATAACTGAAATGAACAGTTTTTTCTGAGTACCTTGCCCTTATCTCCAATGCTGTACAGAAATCTTGATTGTGGTTAGGAAGTTTGTATAATTGGCCTTGATTTTAGTATCCAAGAGTCAAAATGTAGTCCGGCACAACTCAATCTCATGTCCTTCTCCATCTCTTCTTTACAAGAGTTGCATATGACATCTATTCTGAGGACACAGTGACTTTATTATTAGAATTCAAGTCCCCTTATTGAACACCCAAGACATTTTCCCAAGGTGAAAGGGCAATGATTAATATATCTTGTCATCATACATATACTAAGGCACCTCTCCCAATTTTGGGGGTAGCCGACATCAAACAAATAAAAAAAAGAGGGATCTTTCCCCTCTACGCTTCTCCCAGCCTGACCAGGGACTCAACCGAGTTCGGCTGGTACTGCTAGGGTGCCACAGCCACCACAGATGAAGCTTCATGACGCTGAATCCCCTACTGTTGCTACCTCCGCGGTCATCCAAGGCGACCGGAGAAAACAGCAGGGCCTACCGTAAAAGCGTCACAATCGCTCGCCATTCGTTTCTATTTCTGGCCCACACTTGCCTCTCACATCTATCCTATCACCCAGAGCTTTGATTTTTTACTCCAACCATCCACCCAAACCTTGGCCTTCCTCTTGTACTTCTCCCATCAACTCTTGCATTCACCACCACCTTTAGCAGACAGCCATTTTCCATTCTTTCAACATGTCCAAACCACTTCAACACATTCCTATCCACTCTAGCTGCAAACTCATCTCCTACACCCGTTCTCACCCTCACTACTTCGTTCCTAACCTTATCTACTCAAGATACACCAGCCATACTCCTTAGACATTTCATCTCGAATTCATTCAATTTGTCTCTCGCACTTTCATTCCCCACAACTCTAATCCATACTTCAAAGTTGGTACAATCACTTTCTCATACAGAACTCTCTTTACGTTCAAGCCCAACCCCCTCTTATTTACCACTTCCTTAACTGCCCCCAACACTTGGCATTCTTCAATCACTCAGACGTACATCTGCTTCCACTCCACCATTTGCTGCAACAACAGACCCCAAGTACTTAAACTGATCCACCTCCTCAAGTAACTCTCCATTCAACATGACATTCAACCTCGCCCCCACCTTCCCTTCTCGTATAACTCATAACCGTTCTCTTACCCACATTAACTCTCAACTTCCTTCTTTCACATACCGTTCCAAATTCTGTCCCTAATCGGCCAAGCATCTCTTCCGTGTCTGCAACCGTTACAGTATCATCCGCAAACAACTGATTTATCTCCCATTCGTGATCATTCTCGTCTACCAGTTTCAGTCCTCGTCCAAGCACTCTAGGATTCACCTTTCACACCACTCCATCAACATACGAGTTAAACAACCATGGCAACATCACGCATCCCTGTCTCTGCCCTACTCACCGGAAACCAATCACTCGCTTAATTTCCTATCCTAACACATGCTTTACTACCTTTGTAGAAACTTTTCACTGCTTGCAGCAACCTTCCACCAACTCCATATAACCTCATCACATTCCACATTGCTTCCCTATCAACTCTATCATACGCTTTCTCCAGATCCATAAACGCAACATACACCACCTTACCTTTTGCTAAATATTTCTCACATATCTGCCTTACTGTAAAAATCTGATTCATACAACCCCTGCCTCTTCTAAAACCATCCTGTACTTCTAAGATTGCATTTTCTCTTTTATCCTTGATCCTATTAATCATTACTCTACCATACACTTTTCCAACTACGCTTAACAAACTAATACCTCTTGAATTACAACTCATGCACATCTCCCTTACCCTTTTATAGTGGTACAATAGATGCACAAACCCAATCTACTGGTACCATTGAAAACACAAAACACATATTAAACAATCTCGCCAACCATTCAAGTACAGTCACACCCCCTTCCTTCAACATCTCAGCTCTCACACCATCCATACCAGTTCCTTTTCCTACTCTTGTTTCATCTGGTGCTCTCCTCAATTTTCTCTTGTAGTCTCTCTCTCATCACTGGCACCTCAATACCTGCATCAGCAATTATATCTGCCTCCTTAGTATCCTGAACATTCAGTAAACTTTCAAAATATTCCGCCCACCTTTTCCTTGCCGCCTCTCCTTTTAATAACCTTCCATTTCACTCTCTTCACTTCTTTCCAAAACTTCTCATTCTCTTCATGTGAATGACCCAATCCCTGACCCCACCTCAGGTCAGCTGCCTCCCTGGTTACCTTGCATACTATTCTACAGTATCTGCTTCCTTATTTCCTTTCCTCACTGGGCTGTTTTCCCTGTTGGAGCCCTTGGGCTTATAGCATCCTGCTTTTTCAACTAGGGTTGTAGCTTAGCTATTAATAATGAAATAGTAATTTCCAATAACATTGCTTTTTCTGACTGGTAACTTCATAAGTGCTGATCCACCGAGTATCTGAAAGGACCATTCTTGTTCGTGCGCATGAAGTCAGGGTTGTCAAACCTACCCTAATTCTTGGGAAGATCAGTGGCACTACTTCTGTATGTGGGAGTCTAGTACAACAGAAAACCTTCACTGCCTACTACCTCACGTCTTCCTTTTTCCCATCTATTGGGGTGAAGCTATCGTTCCCATATATGTTGGATGCGGGCATGCTTCTGAACAAAACCAAAATGGCTGCCGATACCGAGGACGGCCAAGCCTCTTCCAAAATTAAAATCCACATTACTTGAACGAGAACAAATGCCCGGTACTGAAAAAACTGTCGAAACAAACTATGGTACTTAACATTGGTAAAGGTGAAGTAGCAACGTCAGTCATGTTGAATTAACGTCAATCACTTTCGAAACACGCCTAACAAAATAAAAACGACTTAGCGGGCAAGTCCAAAACAGAAGGATGACCTGGAGAGCGCGAGTAGTTGGTGTCGGTAGGGTAGCCTAACTGTATTCTCTAGGGTCTGTCACGGCCCTCCCCTTTGATGAAGGGATTATCTAAATGGAAGACAGCCTGTGAATAGTGGTTTACACACGCCCTTGTTAGATATACGACACCAACAAGGTGCTCGCGTGAGGGTTGTAACCTCTGCATTCCATGCTTTTATCTCTAGTATATTTGGAAGATTTATATTAGAAAAGAAGGACTTTCACAGGTCTCGACCCAGAAATAGATTTTTACTTCGTCAAAACCCCTTTTCTTTACAGACTACATCTGTATTGACATATCTTCCCCCTTCCTCCCAGATAAGTGTATTATGACTAGGCATTTAGACATGGTGTCCTCCTTGATATATGTTCTTTCATGACTGCCTACAAACCTCCTGATAGGTACCTAGTGTAACTCCTGCCACATTTTCATACTCTGTTCAAGAGGTTATGAGCCCTCGCATTTGCTCTTCCAAATGTTTGAATTGCTATGATATTTCTTAGTTTAGTAAATCAGGCAGTCTTTGTTACGGGGACTTCCACCCTTTTAAGTGTGATTCATGTCGTAACAAATTGCAATATTTTATTGTAATTTGTATTTTTCCTAACTTTACAAACTTGACATCCTGTAAAAGACACTGCCTGTTTGATCCTGGGTTGTCCTAGGTTAGAAGTCGAATAGAGGGTTGCTTCACGTGTCTGTTTACCTTGTTAACAAATGAAATGGCTTAAACAGCTTTACGGAAGTTCATACTAGTATTAAAGGTCCATGGTTTTCCGTAGTTGAGAAAAAATCAAAATATTTAACTTGCTTTGTTATAGTTAAAAGAAAATCTAGTTACTGTTACACGGTTTTCTGTCGGGTAAAATCAAACTGCTGTCAAACATTTATTTTAGTTAAAAATCAATTACTATTAAACACTATTTACTATAGTTAATAAAAATCAAATTACTATTAAACACTTTTCTATAGTTAAGAAAACTATTTATCATTACAAACTTATTTTATAACAGCTTGCATAAAAAGAGAAAACATGTCATTCAGGTTGGTGTGTGATAGCTGCTTCCAAGGTGTTTTCATATTACAAGCTCAATTAACTCCTTCTAATGTCACTATGTTGATTCTTGTTTTAAAGCATTCGCCTCTTTATTTAGAGCGAAGTACAGATTATCCTCATAGGATGCTAGGGTTCTCTGTTTTTATTTGTCCATTCCACATTTTCACTAATTTTCTGTTCCTTCTGTTGAGATTTTGATCCCATTTGTTGGCTTTCATCTCTGCACTCAACTGCCTTTTGTCCTTCCATGTTAACTAGTTCGACCCAGCTGCTCCTGCAAACTAGAAATAAAATTACTAGTGTTCCCATACTAATGTACTTTGTCTTATGCAGTATTTCCAAGGTTCCATATTTTGTAAAAACTGTCTTTTTCTAGTTCTACCAAACAGTGCCCCTAGATAAGAAATGTGCTAGTTTTTGTCATATGCATACTTTCTTAGTCATCTTTCATGCCATTTTAATTTCCCCATATTTATCTTTTCTTTAATGTTACATTGTGTCATTCATATAGTTAATTTTTATTTAGTATCATTTTTTCAAGTTTTCTTAAGGTCATAAAACTCCAACATTGTAGTTCATACCTCACGTATGGTGTCTTCACTTATTGTCCCATATTTTCTAAATGGAGCTTCAAGCTAGTCTCGCTGTCTTTTTTAATAATAATGTTGTCAAGTGAACATGGTAATTTAGAACTTCATACTAAACTTCTAATCTGGTTTGCTGGAGAGTGGCTCATATTTTACTATCAGTTCCCAGTATGGAGTATCTTTTCATCATACTGTCAGTTCTCCTTCAACTTTTACATTTTTGTTCAACTACGAACCATTCTCACAGTTTGCTCTGAATAGGCTCCCAGTGCTGTGCCAATGGCTCCTAATTTTCAAACCGTTAGATTTATACTGAATATTTGTTATAAATTCATTTCAGTGGGGGTTTTATTTATGTTTTATTCGTAAATAATGTTGGCACCACCATAGTATCATACTTTTACATCATATTTCGAGAGCCATATTGCTTTCTATTATAAGTTAAGCCATATTTCTTTGAGTCTTCCCCTATCTTTAGGTTCTTGGCAATTGCACTCTTCTCTATTGTTTATGTAATTATAATGTTCTAATTCTCCCTTAATGATAGCACAGCTAACATTGGCTTATTTGGCGAGTTCTCTAACATTATGCTTACGTAGTTTCCATGTACTTTCCCCTGCTTTTCCTTCATACATGACTTATCCTCTTCTGCCTATTCGGTGCCTGAATTTTACATTTATCATTCGTTGCTTGCCGGTGCCTTAGCTTCAGAGGATGCTTTAGATTACTGAGCATTGTTTCTTCAGTGCCTCTTTGTTCCATGCCCGACGACTTTGTAAGGGTAGAAGAGATTCTTTAGCTATGGTAAGCAGCTCTTCTAGGAAAAGGACACTCCAAAATCAAACCATTGTTTTCTAATCTTGGATAGTGCCATAGCTTCTGTACCATGGTCTTCCATTGTCTTAGGTTAGAGTTCTCTTGCTTGAGGGTATACTGGGGCACACTATTCTATCTTATTTCTCTTCTTATTTGGTTAAAGTTTTTATAGTTTATACATACATACATATACCAAGGCACTTCCCCCAATTTTGGGGGGTAGCTGACATCAACAAATGAAACAAAAACAAAAAAGGCGACCTCTACTCTCTACGTTCCTCCCAGCCTGACAAGGGACTCAACTGAGTTTAGCTGGTACTGCTAGGGTGCCACAGCCCACCCTCCCCCGTTATCCACCACAGATGAAGCTTCATAATGCTGAATCCCCTACTGCTGCTATCTCCGCGGTCATCTAAGGCACCGGAGGAAGCAGCAGGGTCTACCGGAACTGCGTCACAATCGCTCGCCATTCATTCCTATTTCTAGCACGCTCTCTTGCCTCTCTCACATCTATCCTCCTATCACCCAGAGCTTCCTGCACTCCATCCATCCACCCAAACCTTGGCCTTCCTCTTGTACTTCTCCCATCAACTCTTGCATTCATCACCTTCTTTAGCAGACAGCCATTTTCCATTCTCTCAACATGGCCAAACCACCTCAACACATTCATATCCACTCTAGCTGCTAACTCCTTTCTTACACCCGTTCTCACTCTCACCACTTCGTTCCTAACCCTATCTACTCGTGATACACCAGTCATACTCCTTAGACACTTCATCTCAAACACATTCAATTTCTGTCTCTCCATCACTTTCATTCCCCACAACTCCGATCCATACATCACAGTTGGTACAATCACTTTCTCATATAGAACTCTCTTAACATTCATGCCCAACCCTCTATTTTTTACTACCTTAACTGCCCCCAACACTTGGCAACCTTCATTCACTCTCTGATGTACATCTGCTTCCACTCCACCATTTGCTGCAACAACAGACCCCAAGTACTTAAACTGATCCACCTCCTCAAGTAACTCTCCATTCAACATGACATTCAACCTTGCACCACCTTCCCTTCTCGTACATCTCATAACCTTACTCTTACCCACATTAACTCTCAACTTCCTTCTCTCGCACACACTTCCAAATTCTGTCACTAATCGGCCAAGCTTTTCCTCTGTGTGTGCAACCAGTACAGTATCATCCGCAAACAACAACTGATTTACCTCCCATTCATGGTCATTCTCGTCTACCAGTTTTAATCCTCGTCCAAGCACTCGAGCATTCACCTCTCTCACCACTCCATCAACATACAAGTTAAACAACCACGGCGACATCACACATCCCTGTCTCAGCCCCTCTCTCACCGGAAACCAATCATTCACTTCATTTCCTATCCTAACACATGCTTTACTACCTTTGTAGAAACTTTTCACTGCTTGCAACAACCTTCCACCAACTCCATATAACCTCATCATATTCCACATTGCTTCCCTATCAACTATATCATACGCTTTCTCCAGATCCGTAAACGCAACATACACCTTACCTTTTGCTAAATATTTCTCGCATATCTGCCTTACTGTAAAAATCTGATTCATACAACCCCTACCTCTTCTAAAACCCCCCTGTACTTCTAAGATTGCATTCTCTGTTTTATCCTTGATCCTATTAATCATTACTCTACCATACACTTTTCCAACTACGCTTAACAAACTAATACCTCTTGAATTACAACACTCCTGCACATCTCCCTTACTCTTATATAGTGGTACAATACATGCACAAACCCAATCTACTGGTACCATTGACAACCCAAAACACACATTAAACACTCTCACCAACCATTCAAGTACTGTCACACCCCCTTCCTTCAACATCTCCGCTCTCACACCATCCATACCAGATGCTTTTCCTACTCGTTTCATCTAGTGCTCTCCTCACTTCATCTATTATAATCTCTCTCTCATTCTCATCTCTCATCACTGGCACCTCAACACCTGCAACAGCAATTATATCTGCCTCCCTATTATCCTCAACATTCAGTAAACTTTCAAAATATTCCGCCCATCTTTTCCTTGCCTCCTCTCCTTTTAACAACCTTCCATTTCCATCTTTCACTGTCTCTTCAATTCTTGAGCCAGCCTTCCTTACTCTCTTCACTTCATTCCAAAACTTCTTATTCTCTTCATATGAATGATCTAATCCCTGACCCCACCTCAGGTCAGCTGCCCTCTTTGCCTCACGTACCTTTCGCTTTACTTCCACATTTTTCTCTTTATATTTTTTCATACTTCTCGATACTATTACTCTGCAGCCATTCTTCAAAAGCCCTCTTTTTCTCTTCCACTTTTACCTTCACTCCTTCATTCCACCATTCACTGCCCATCCTCATGCTGCCTCCAAAAACCTTCTTGCCACACACATCACTTGCAATCCCAACAAAATTTTCTTTTACTAACTTCCACTCCTCTAAATTGCCAGTTTCTCTTACTTTCACTTCTTCATATGTCATTTTCAACCTTTCCTGATATTTACTTTTTACCCCCGGTTTTATTAGCTCTTCAACCCTCACTAGCTCCCTTTAACATCCACCTACTCTATTCCCCCACTCTTTTGTTACAACTAATTTTCCTTCCACCAAAAAATGATCAGACATCCCGTTAGCCATACCCCTAAACACGTGCACGTCTTTCAATCTTCCAAACATTCTTTTAGTTATCAACACATAATCCATTAATGCCCTTTCTACTATTCCATTTGCCACTCTTACCCATGCATACTTGTTTTTATTTTTCTTTTTGAAATTACCCATGTATACTTGTTTTTATCTTTCTTTTTGAAAAAGCTAGCACTTATTACCATCTCTTGTTCAACACACATATCTACCGGTCTCTCACCACTCTCATTTTCACCTGGTACGCCATACTTCCCAATGACACCTACCTCTCCAGCGCCCACTCTAGAATTTAAGTCACCCATGACAACTACATAATTTCTTCTACACACCTAGTTAATTCATTCCAGAACTCATTCCGCTCTTCACTTTTCTCACTACCTGGCCCATACGCACTGACAAACGCCCAACATTCCCTACCTTACCTAACTTTTACCCACATTAACCTAGATGATATTTCCTTCCATTCCACTACTTTATATAGGAAATATTTATTTTAATGTTATTGCTATTCTTAAAATATTTTATTTTTCCTTTCCTGACTGAGCTATTTTCCCTGTTGGAGCCTTTGGGCTTATAGCATCCTGCTTTTCCAACTAGGGTTGTACTTTAGCAAGTAATAATAATAATACTGTATAAATATGAAGGGTCTTTGTAGCCTTTCATTGGTTGCAAGCTGCGAAAAATACCTTTGTTCACATTTCCATCATGCTGTCCAGCCTTTTCAAATTCGTGCATACTGTATCTCGTAGGTTTTTCCTAGTTGCTCAGTTTAACTTTGTGGTGCAACGGCTGAGTTTGCCTAGTTGTGCCTCATGTTGAAGGACTTACTCTTTGCACTAAAAAATCATTCCATGTTAACTGTATTTTTCAATCAACAAACACTGAACATTGTATTTCCTGCTCCTTCCACCTTTTACATTCAGTTAATCTCTTCAAGTATTAATACTAAGAATGACAAGTTTGTTTGTTGCAAATTATCAAGGGAACCGGATTGTCTTTAATCAGTTTCACATTAATTAAATGCATAATGAGTTGTTTCCTGGCTACGCTATTTATTGGTAAGGTGTTGATGATGCATTTTAGACAATGGCCTTGATTATGATGTCATGTATATGTTTTGATAATAAAATGTGTCAAGAGTTTCACTTTAAAATAAGATGTACTGTTTGGTTTGCTCTCTCTCTCTCTCTCTCTCTCTCTCTCTCTCTCTCTCAAACCCAATGTTTTTTCATTAGATATCTCAAAAATCTAGTGCCCTTAAATTGGGTATTTTTCTTATCAAAAGTTTTCTCAATACTAAAACCTAGTATATTAGCGCTCTCTCTCTCTCTCTCTCTCTCTCTCTCTCTCTCTCTCTCTAAAAACTACGGTTTTGTAAGTTAGAGGTCTAAAAACTGTCCTTTATATTAAGACTATCTAAAGTATTTCTCCATAACTAAAAATCTCTCTCTCTCTCTCTCTCTCTCTCTCTCTCTCTCTCTCAAAAACGGTTTTGAAAGATAGGGGTCTAAAAACTATGTCCTTTAATTAGGTCTATCAATCATAAGTAGTTCTCCATAACTAAAAACTTAGTCTCTCTCTCTCTCTCTCTCTCTCCTCCTCTCTCTCTCTCTCTGTCTAAAAACTACGGTTTTGAAAGTTAGTGGTTTAAAAACTGTCCTTTCAATTAGGTCTCTATCAAAAGTAGTTTTCTCCATAGCTAAAAACGTAGTCTCTCTCTCTCTCTCTCTCTCTCTCTCTCTCTCTCTCTAAAAACTATTTCGAAAGTTAGCTGTCTAAAAACTGTGTCCTTCATATAAGGTCTATATCAAAAGTAGTTCTCCCTCCTCTCTCTCTCTCTCTCTCTCTCTCCTCTCTCAAAACTACGGTTTTGAGAGTTAGGTGTCTAAATGTCCTTTAAATTAGGTCTCTATCAAAAGTAGTTTTCTCCATGACTAAAAAACATCTCTCTCTCTCTCTCTCTCTCTCTCTCTCTCTCTCTCTCTAAAAACTACTATTTCGAAAGTTAGCTGTCTAAAAACTGTCCTTCATATAAGGTCTAAATCAAAAGTATCTCTCTCTCTCTCTCTCTCTCTCTCTCTCTCTCTCTCTCAAAACTACGGTTTTGAGAGTTAGGTGTCTAAAAACTGTCCTTTAAATTAGGTCTATCAAAAGTAGTTTTCTCCATAACTAAAAACATTTTCTCTCTCTCTCTCTCTCTCTCTCTCTCTCTCTCTCTCTCTAAAAACTACAATTTCGAAAGTTAGCAGTCTTAAAACTGTGTCCGTTATATAAGGTTATATCAAAAGTAGCTCTCTCTCTCTCTCTCTCTCTCTCTCTCTCTCTAAAACTACGGTTTTGAAAGTTGTCTAAAACTATGTCGTTTAAATTAGGTCTGTATCAAAAGTAGTTTTCTCCCGTAACTAAAACCGTAGTCTCTTCTCTCTCTCTCTCTCTCTCTCTCTCTCTCTCTCACACACACACAAAATCAGACTTTAAATTGGGCCTTTTTATCAACACCCAGCTCTCCAGAAATAAAAACTAGTATTTTTAGACTCTCTCTCTCTCTCTCCTCTCTCTCTCTCTCTCAGTTAGGGGTGTTAAAAACTCGAGCCTATAAATTAGATATTTCCATCAAAACTAGTTCTCTCCATATCTAAAAAAATCTCTCTCTCTCTCTCTCTCTCTCTCTCTCTCTCTCTCAAATCTACGGTTTTGAAGGTTAGGTGTCTTAAAAACTAGGTCCTTTAACTTAGGGCTATTACTATTAAAAACTAGTTTCTCTCTCTCTCTCTCTCTCTCTCTCTCTCTCCTCTCTCATAACTACGGTTTTGAAAGTTGAGTGTCTAAAAACTGTCCTTTAAATTAAGTTTGTCTATCAAAAGAAGTTTTTTTCCGTAACTAAAAACTCTCTCTCTCTCTCTCTCTCTCTCTCTCTCTCTCTCTAAAAAAATCTGCCCTTTAAATTGTCTATCAAAAGTAGTTCTTAACTAAGAACGTATTCTCTCTCTCTCTCTCTCTCTCTCTCTCTCTCTCTCTCTCAAAACTAGTTTTTCTCCATAACTAAGAATAGTATTTTACTCTTAGCTTAGGGGTGTTAAAATCTAGAGCGTATAAATTACACCCGTTTCTATCAGAACTAGTTTCTCCATATCTAAAAACTTCTTTTAGTCTCTCCCTCTCTTGCCAAAGCTGCCATATATAGTACATTAACAGTTCCCTGTCGAGAATAATTATTACAAGAATACGACCTTTTGTGATATGGCTCCTTGTTACTGTATAACGAACCGTATACTTCCGATATACGAAAACTAGATTAAAGAGATCTTATTTGGGAATAGAAGTTTTTGGTCTTGAAATAGCCAAAGGAAAATATATAAATTAGTAGGATGAAACTAAGTGTACCATAGATACTCGTTAGCTGGTGAAGTATTCAAAAGAAATAAGAATAGAGAATATACGAAGCGTCAATTACTAGAGAAAATTATAAATTAATATGAATAGAAGATTAAACTTAACTAGAACATGCCAAAAAGGTTGAAGTAAATCCTAGAATACACGAAACCAGTAACGAAGGAAAAAAAAATGAAATTCCCATAGAAAGATGTAAGGGTAACTAATTAAAAATTTTATTTAATAAAAATCAGGAAGTATAATGGAAAAAAAACAGGAAAATGTATATAGTAAAATTTAAAGGGGCCTACCTAATTTGAGTTTAATGCTTTAAAATATAAATAAAAAACCAGAGAATAACTTCAGGGCAAATACGAGATAGGGAAGATTTGCAAGAAATTTGGAAGGTGGACTGACTTAGTGTAAGGGTCTGAAAGTCTAGTAAATACATTACCAATGTGGAAAAATGTAAAATAAATCTTTCACCTTAATAAAGTTTATCCTTTATCCCGTTTTCTTTTTCCCTTCATCTACCTTTGGTAGAGCAGTATAAATCAAACTACGTACTTTTTTTATCTTCTTTTTGTTAGTATTAAGTGGAGTTGCTCCCAGGGGGAGGAGCCAATCAGGTGTAGGCATTCTTGGAAACTCAACTAATGAACTATTTTCTGTGTTGATAACCGAGATGTTCAAATTCCTTACTTCCCTATTTTCTTTTCCATAAGCATTTCCCATTCTCTCTGCAACAGCTGAACAACCCATGTTTCCGAACGTCAAAGAAAACGAGTTATGCTCGGTAGGTCCAAGAAGGATGGTGACGTCATAACCATAGAAAAAGCCTTAGCTTACGTTCGCTCTAATGGCCGATTATTTATTTTAGGCTAAACTCAAATGACACGGTCTTGTGAAACTCTTGTTTCTGTCCCGTAGAGTTTATCTAACTTTATGCCAAGTTAACTTATATTGTTCAAAAAGTTTGGTTCATATGAGAAACATGTTCTAACCAGAGTGTTTAAACTGACATTTCAATTGCCTGGTTTCCGTTTTCTTTAAGATTTCCCTTAGAGTTTTTATCCCAAGTTTTGTTAATGAAAATGGGTTCTTGTCTTAGGGTCATAGAAAACCGAGGAGCAGATAGAAAACAACATGAACTATGATAACTTTATTTTCGAGGGCGTTGACCATTTTGATTAGTAGTTTGTATACAATTTCTTTTCATTTAAAGATT